>NW_027452566.1:0-44957 GCF_964194025.1 Convolutriloba macropyga | reverse complement strand
CTTTCTCAGTGCTCTCTATCTCTCTCTCTCTCTATATATATATTTATATATATATATATATATATAAATAATAAAAAGATAAATATAAATATATATATATATATATATATATATATAAATCTTTCTCAGCGCTCTCTCTATCTCTCTCTCTCTCTCTCTATATATATATATATATATATATATATATATATATATAATTCTATCGATCTATCTATCTATATCTTTCTATCTATCTATCTATCTAATATTGGCTGCAATGTTGGTACCACGTAAAAGTTTCAGACGCAAAAAGAAATGGCTGTAGACACCAAGAAAAGTAATGCTGCTCATAAAAATATCAGTCTGAAATGTGGTGAATAATTAGAAAAAGGGCAGCTGCGAACAGGCTACTGCATGCCCCATGCTCTTCCGCTGCGATTACGCGAAAACCACAATTATTATTATTATTATTATTCAACAAGAATCGTGCTCGAAAAATAGGCAAATTATGGATAGAATTTGCAAAACAAAATCAGTAACTTGATGCATTTTTATTTGTTTTGGGGAAAAAATGAACGCAGAAAGTTTTTACAGCATTGCAAAACAAGTTCAGTAACTTGATGCAACAACAAACGTGCTCGAAAAATAGGCAAATTATGGAGAAATTTTGCAAAACAAGTTCAGTAACTTGATGCTATTTTATTTGTCCTGGGGGAAAAATGCACGCAGAAAGTTTTTACAGCATTGCAGAACGAGTTCAGTAACTCGATGCAACATGAACCTTGCTCGAAGAATAGGCAAAAAATGGAGAAAATTTGCAAAACAAGTTCAGTAACTTGATGCTATTTTATTTGTCCTGGGGGAAAAATGCACGCAGAAAGTTTTTACAGCATTGCAGAACGAGTTCAGTAACTCGATGCAACATGAACCTTGCTCGAAGAATAGTCCAATTATGGAGAAATTTTGCAAACAAGTTCAGTAACTTGATGCTATTTTATTTGTCCTGGGGGAAAAATGCACGCAGAATGTTTTTACAGCATTGCAGAACGAGTTCAGTAACTCGATGCAACATGAACCGTGCTCGAAGAATAGTCCAATTATGGAGAAATTTTGCAAACAAGTTCAGTAACTTGATGCTATATTATTTGTCCTGGGGAAAAATGCACGCAGAAAATTTTTACAGCATTGCAGAACGAGTTCAGTAACTCGATGCAACATGAACTTTGCTCGAAGAATAGGCAAATTATGGAGAAAATTAGCAAAACAAGTTCACTAACTTGATGCGTTTTCATTTGTATTGGGGGAAAATGCACGCAGAAAATTTTTACAGCATTGCAGAACAAGTTCAGTAACTCGATGCAACATGAACCTTGCTCGAAGAATAGTCCAATTATGGAGAAATTTTGCAAACAAGTTCAGTAACTTTGTGCTATTTTATTTGTCCTGGGGGAAAAATGCACGCAGAATGTTTTTACAGCATTGCAGAACGAGTTCAGTAACTCGATGCAACATGAACCTTGCTCGAAGAATAGTCCAATTATGGAGAAATTTTGCAAACAAGTTCAGTAACTTGATGCTATATTATTTGTCCTGGGGAAAAATGCACGCAGAAAATTTTTACAGCATTGCAGAACGAGTTCAGTAACTCGATGCAACATGAACTTTGCTCGAAGAATAGGCAAATTATGGAGAAAATTAGCAAAACAAGTTCACTAACTTGATGCGTTTTCATTTGTATTGGGGGAAAATGCACGCAGAAAATTTTTACAGCATTGCAGAACGAGTTCAGTAACTCGATGCAACATGAACCTTGCTCGAAGAATAGTCCAATTATGGAGAAATTTTGCAAAACAAGTTCAGTTACTTGATGCTATAGTATTTGTCCTGGGGAAAAATGCACGCAGAAAATTTTTACAGCATTGCAGAACGAGTTCAGTAACTCGATGCTACATGAACCTTGCTCGAAGAATAGGCCAAATATGGAGAAAATTTGCAAAACAAGTTCAGTAACTTGATGCTATTTTATTTGTCCTGGGGGAAAAATGCACGCAGAAAGTTTTTACAGCATTGCAGAACGAGTTCAGTAACTCGATGCAACATGAAACTTGCTCGAAGAATAGTCCAATTATGGAGAAATTTGCAAACAAGTTCAGTAACTTGATGCTATATTATTTGTCCTGGGGAAAAATGCACGCAGAAAATTTTTACAGCATTGCAGAACGAGTTCAGTAACTCGATGCAACATGAACCTTGCTCGAAGAATAGGCAAATTATGGAGAAAATTAGCAAAACAAGTTCAGTAACTTGATGCGTTTTCAATTGTATTGGGGGAAAATGCACGCAGAAAATTTTTACAGCATTGCAGAACGAGTTCAGTAACTCGATGCAACATGAACCTTGCTCGAAAAATAGTCCAATTATGGAGAAATTTTGCAAAACAAGTTCAGTAACTTTGTGCTATTTTATTTGTCCTGGGGGAAAATGCACGCAGAAAATTTTTACAGCATTGCAGAACGAGTTCAGTAACTCGATGCAACATGAACCTTGCTCGGAGAATAGGCAAAAAATGGAGAAAATTTGCAAAACAAGTTCAGTAACTTGATGCTATTTTATTTGTCCTGGGGGAAAAATGCACGCAGAAAGTTTTTACAGCATTGCAGAACGAGTTCAGTAACTCGATGCAACATGAACCTTGCTCGAAGAATAGTCCAATTATGGAGAAATTTTGCAAAACAAGTTCAGTTACTTGATGCTATATTATTTGTCCTGGGGAAAAATGCACGCAGAAAATTTTTACAGCATTGCAGAACGAGTTCAGTAACTCGATGCAACATGAACCTTGCTCGAAGAATAGGCAAAATATGGAGAAATTTTGCAAAACAAGTTCAGTTACTTGATGCTATAATATTTGTCCTGGGGAAAAATGCACGCAGAAAATTTTTACAGCATTGCAGAACGAGTTCAGTAACTCGATGCAACATGAACCTTGCTCGAAGAATAGGCAAAATATGGAGAAAATTTGCAAAACAAGTTCAGTAACTTGATGCTATTTTATTTGTCCTGGGGGGAAAATGCACGCAGAAAGTTTTTACAGCATTGCAGAACGAGTTCAGTAACTCGATGCAACATGAACCTTGCTCGAAGAATAGTCCAATTATGGAGAAATTTTGCAAACAAGTTCAGTAACTTGATGCTATATTATTTGTCCTGGGGAAAAATGCACGCAGAAAATTTTTACAGCATTGCAGAACGAGTTCAGTAACTCGATGCAACATGAACCTCGCTCGAAGAATAGGCAAATTATGGAGAAAATTAGCAAAACAAGTTCAGTAACTTGATGCGTTTTCATTTGTATTGGGGAAAAATGCACGCAGAAAATTTTTACAGCATTGCAGAACGAGTTCAGTAACTCGATGCAACATGAACCTTGCTCGAAGAATAGTCCAATTATGGAGAAATTTTGCAAACAAGTTCAGTAACTTGATGCTATATTATTTGTCCTGGGGAAAAATGCACGCAGAAAATTTTTACAGCATTGCAGAACGAGTTCAGTAACTCGATGCAACATGAACCTCGCTCGAAGAATAGGCAAATTATGGAGAAAATTAGCAAAACAAGTTCAGTAACTTGATGCGTTTTCATTTGTATTGGGGAAAAATGCACGCAGAAAATTTTTACAGCATTGCAGAACGAGTTCAGTAACTCGATGCAACATGAACCTTGCTCGAAGAATAGTCCAATTATGGAGAAATTTTGCAAAACAAGTTCAGTAACTTGATGCTAAATTATTTGTCCTGGCGAAAAATGCACGCAGAAAATTTTTACAGCATTGCAGAACGAGTTCAGTAACTCGATGCAACATGAACCTTGCTCGAAGAATAGGCAAAAAATGGAGAAAATTTGCAAAACAAGTTCTTTAACTTGATGCTATTTTATTGGTCCTGGGGGAAAAATGCACGCAGAAAAATTTTACAGCATTGCAGAACGAGTTCAGTAACTCGATGCAACATGAACCTTGCTCGAAGAATAGTCCAATTATGGAGAAATTTTGCAAAACAAGTTCAGTAACTTGATGCTATATTATTTGTCCTGGGGGAAAATGCACGCAGAAAATTTTTACAGCATTGCAGAACGAGTTCAGTAACTCGATGCAACATGAACCTTGCTCGAAGAATAGGCAAAATATGCAGAAAATTTGCAAAACAAGTTCAGTAACTTGATGCTATTTTATTTGTCCTGGGGGAAAAATGCACGCAGAAAGTTTTTACAGCATTGCAGAACGAGTTCAGTAACTCGATGCAACATGAACCTTGCTCGAAGAATAGTCCAATTATGGAGAAATTTTGCAAAACAAGTTCAGTAACTTGATGCTATATTATTTGTCCTGGGGAAAAATGCACGCAGAAAATTTTTACAGCATTGCAGAACGAGTTCAGTAACTCGATGCAACATGAACCTTGCTCGAAGAATAGGCAAAATATGGAGAAATTTTGCAAAACAAGTTCAGTAACTTGATGCTATTTTATTTGTGCTGGGGAAAAATGCACGCAGAAAGTTTTTACAGCATTGCAGAACGAGTTCAGTAACTCGATGCAACGTGAACCATGCCCGAAGAATAGGCAAATTATGGAGAAAATTTGCAAAACAAGTTCAGTAACTTGATGCGTTTTCATTTTTCTTGTGAAAAAATGAACGCAGTAAGTTTTTACAGCATTGCAGAACGAGTTCAGTAGCTCGATGCAACATGAACCTTGCTCGAAGAATAGTCCAATTATGGAGAAATTTTGCAAAACAGGTTCAGTTACTTGATGCTATATTATTTGTCCTGGGGAAAAATGCACGCAGAAAATTTTTACAGCATTGCAGAACGAGTTCAGTAACTCGATGCAACATGAACCTTGCTCGAAGAATAGGCAAAATATGGAGAAATTTTGCAAAACAAGTTCAGTTACTTGATGCTATAATATTTGTCCTGGGGAAAAATGCACGCAGAAAATTTTTACAGCATTGCAGAACGAGTTCAGTAACTCGATGCAACATGAACCTTGCTCGAAGAATAGGCAAAATATGGAGAAAATTTGCAAAACAAGTTCAGTAACTTGATGCTATTTTATTTGTCCTGGGGGGAAAATGCACGCAGAAAGTTTTTACAGCATTGCAGAACGAGTTCAGTAACTCGATGCAACATGAACCTTGCTCGAAGAATAGTCCAATTATGGAGAAATTTTGCAAACAAGTTCAGTAACTTGATGCTATATTATTTGTCCTGGGGAAAAATGCACGCAGAAAATTTTTACAGCATTGCAGAACGAGTTCAGTAACTCGATGCAACATGAACCTCGCTCGAAGAATAGGCAAATTATGGAGAAAATTAGCAAAACAAGTTCAGTAACTTGATGCGTTTTCATTTGTATTGGGGAAAAATGCACGCAGAAAATTTTTACAGCATTGCAGAACGAGTTCAGTAACTCGATGCAACATGAACCTTGCTCGAAGAATAGTCCAATTATGGAGAAATTTTGCAAAACAAGTTCAGTAACTTGATGCTAAATTATTTGTCCTGGCGAAAAATGCACGCAGAAAATTTTTACAGCATTGCAGAACGAGTTCAGTAACTCGATGCAACATGAACCTTGCTCGAAGAATAGGCAAAAAATGGAGAAAATTTGCAAAACAAGTTCTTTAACTTGATGCTATTTTATTGGTCCTGGGGGAAAAATGCACGCAGAAAAATTTTACAGCATTGCAGAACGAGTTCAGTAACTCGATGCAACATGAACCTTGCTCGAAGAATAGTCCAATTATGGAGAAATTTTGCAAAACAAGTTCAGTAACTTGATGCTATATTATTTGTCCTGGGGGAAAATGCACGCAGAAAATTTTTACAGCATTGCAGAACGAGTTCAGTAACTCGATGCAACATGAACCTTGCTCGAAGAATAGGCAAAATATGCAGAAAATTTGCAAAACAAGTTCAGTAACTTGATGCTATTTTATTTGTCCTGGGGGAAAAATGCACGCAGAAAGTTTTTACAGCATTGCAGAACGAGTTCAGTAACTCGATGCAACATGAACCTTGCTCGAAGAATAGTCCAATTATGGAGAAATTTTGCAAAACAAGTTCAGTAACTTGATGCTATTTTATTTGTGCTGGGGAAAAATGCACGCAGAAAGTTTTTACAGCATTGCAGAACGAGTTCAGTAACTCGATGCAACGTGAACCATGCCCGAAGAATAGGCAAATTATGGAGAAAATTTGCAAAACAAGTTCAGTAACTTGATGCGTTTTCATTTTTCTTGTGAAAAAATGAACGCAGTAAGTTTTTACAGCATTGCAGAACGAGTTCAGTAGCTCGATGCAACATGAACTTTGCTCGATGAATAGTCCAATTATGGAGAAATTTTGCAAAACAAGTTCAGTAACTTGATGCTATTTTATTTGTGCTGGGGAAAAATGCACGGAGAAAGAACCAGCATTGCAAAACAAGTTCAGTAACTTGATGCTATATTATTTGTCCTGGGGAAAAATGCACGCAGAAAATTTTTACAGCATTGCAGAACGAGTTCAGTAACTCGATGCAACATGAACCTTGCTCGAAGAATAGGCAAAATATGGAGAAATTTTGCAAAACAAGTTCAGTAACTTGATGCTATTTTATTTGTGCTGGGGAAAAATGCACGCAGAAAGTTTTTACAGCATTGCAGAACGAGTTCAGTAACTCGATGCAACGTGAACCATGCCCGAAGAATAGGCAAATTATGGAGAAAATTTGCAAAACAAGTTCAGTAACTTGATGCGTTTTCATTTTTCTTGTGAAAAAATGAACGCAGTAAGTTTTTACAGCATTGCAGAACGAGTTCAGTAGCTCGATGCAACATGAACTTTGCTCGATGAATAGTCCAATTATGGAGAAATTTTGCAAAACAAGTTCAGTAACTTGATGCTATTTTATTTGTGCTGGGGAAAAATGCACGCAGAAAGAACCAGCATTGCAGAACGAGTTCAGTAACTCGATGCAACATGAACCTTGCTCGAAGAATAGTCCAATTATGGAGAAATTTTGCAAAACAAGTTCAGTAACTTGATGCTATATTATTTGATGCTATATTAAAACAAGTTCAGTAACTTGATGCTATTTTATTTGTGCTGGGGAAAAATGCACGCAGAAAGAACCAGCATTGCAGAACGAGTTCAGTAACTCGATGCAACATGAACCTTGCTCGAAGAATAGTCCAATTATGGAGAAATTTTGCAAAACAAGTTCAGTAACTTGATGCTATATTATTTGTCCTGGGGGAAAATGCACGCAGAAAATTTTTACAGCATTGCAGAACGAGTTCAGTAACTCGATGCAACATGAACCTTGCTCGAAGAATAGGCAAAATATGCAGAAAATTTGCAAAACAAGTTCAGTAACTTGATGCTATTTTGTTTGTCCTGGGGGAAAAATGCACGCAGAAAGTTTTTACAGCATTGCAGAACAAGTTCAGTAACTCGATGCAACATGAACCTTGCTCGAAGAATAGTCCAATTATGGAGAAATGTTGCAAAACAAGTTCAGTAACTTGATGCTATATTATTTGTCCTGGGGAAAAATGCACGCAGAAAATTTTTACAGCATTGCAGAACGAGTTCAGTAACTCGATGCAACATGAACCTTGCTCGAAGAATAGGCAAAATATGGAGAAATTTTGCATAACAAGTTCAGTAACTTGATGCTATTTTATTTGTGCTGGGGAAAAGTGCACGCAGAAAGTTTTTACAGCATTGCAGAACGAGTTCAGTAACTCGATGCAACGTGAACCATGCCCAAAGAATAGGCAAATTATGGAGAAAATTTGCAAAACAAGTTCAGTAACTTGATGCGTTTTCATTTGTCTTGTGAAAAAATGAACGCAGTAAGTTTTTACAGCATTGCAGAACGAGTTCAGTAGCTCGATGCAACATGAACTTTGCTCGAAGAATAGTCCAATTATGGAGAAATTTTGCGAAACAAGTTCAGTAACTTGATGCTATTTTATTTGTGCTGGGGAAAAATGCACGCAGAAAGTTTTTACAGCATTGCAGAACGAGTTCAGTAACTCGATGCAACATGAACCTTGCTCGAAGAATAGGCAAAATATGGAGAAATTTTGCAAAACAAGTTCAGCAACTTGATGCTATTTTATTTGTGCTGGGGAAAAATGCACGCAGAAAGTTTTTACAGCATTGCAGAACGAGTTCAGTAACTCGATGCAACATGAACCTTGCTCGAAGAATAGGCAAAATATGGAGAAATTTTGCAAAACAAGTTCAGTAACTTGATGCTATTTTATTTGTGCTGGGGAAAAATGCACGCAGAAAGTTTTTACAGCATTGCAGAACGAGTTCAGTAACTCTATGCAACGTGAACCTTGCCCGAAGAATAGGCAAATTATGGAGAAAATTTGCAAAACAAGTTCAGTAACTTGATGCGTTTTCATTTGTCTTGTGAAAAAATGAACGCAGTAAGTTTTTACAGCATTGCAGAACGAGTTCAGCAACTCGATGCAACATAAACCTTGCTCGAGGAATATTCCAATTATGGAGAAATTTTGCAAAACAAGTTCAGTAACTTGATGCTATTTTATTTGTGCTGGGGGAAAAAGCACGCAGAAAGTTTTTACAGCATTGCAGAACGAGCTCAGTAACTCGATGCAACATGAACCCTGCTCGAAGAATAGGCAAATTATGGAGAAATTTTGCAAAACAAGTCCAGTAACTTGATGCGTTTTTATTTTTCCTGGGAAAGAACACAGACCCTTACACTGCTCTTGAAAAATAAAGAATCAAACAAAACATTAATTGGTTTTCTGAAGTAAAAAAGAACAACGATAGAACAACGAGATTGATTTAATTTCTCAGAAGTATTTAGTTTCACAAGTCTTATCATACAAAGGTTCGTGTTATGAATGCTCAAATTTTGAGTTCAGTTTGACGATAAAATATTCATTCAAAGTTTCGGGCGTCTCGCCAGAAAAGTCGGCAAGGAAAAACTCTTTGACAAGAGATTCAATGGCAACGGCTTCTTCATTCGGAGTCCAACTTACACGGTACAAAAATCCTTTGATAGGGCCTATTTTTTCTTTTACTGTTAACAACTTCAAATAGACCAAAATTTTGTTGTCCGACGTCGACTCTTTTAACTCAAAAAAGAATTGAATCTGTCCGAAATATTGGCAACCACCTTTTTTGAATGCAACATAGCAGTTTCCGTGCTTAGACCTTTTGAACGATATTGAATCGAAATATACATTGTTGGAGACTTGTCGATTGTAAAACGTCGCCTTGGGGTATCGCATTTGCGCTTTCCTGAGCGCTTCTGTCTCCAAAAAATCTTCGCTAAAATTCTCATTAGTTGTATCAGAAATTCCGGATAGTTTAAAAAAAATTGAGCGCAAGTTTGGGTCACGAAATTCAGTATCCGCAAGTTTGTGGCGTTGTAGCACTCTACGGCAGATAACTTCGCACTCTGAGTGAGATCCGCTGTATACATCACTGAGAGTTCTATTGGCTGCTTCAAAACTCATTGCTGAGTAGCAGTAAAGCGGGCCGAATCGAGCTACCTGATCAGCAAGGTGCCGCAAGCAGTGCACGTTGATAGTCTCGATGCGCTCATTTCCATCATGAATTGAAACAATGTCCTGGCAAAAGTTATTGAGAAGTTTCTCCGCCATTTTTACGTTTGAAACGTAGCTCGATTCAAAAATAAGCCGAACACCAAAGACTAAATTGTTCAAATGTGATAATAGGTCTGATGTTAAACGATTCAAAAACAAAATTGGACTGAGATAGAAAAGCCAATTGAACAATTCATTCGCCTTAAATTGGGAAATTTCGTCTAAAGGGCGGATTTTTCTCGAGTATGCAATCATTTCTCGTGGACAGCGTAAACCCGAAATTGTAATGTTAATTTTAATTTTTTCCTCCGAAGAGAGTTTTTTGAAGCATAACTTTAGTAAGTCATTGAAAACACCTATAAGGACGCAGTGCATATAGTCGACTGGCGCTGTTAGTGGTAACCCTTCTATCAAAACTGAAAAAGGGCTCCTACCCTCGACGCCAACTACATTTACTAGCTTGCCAGCTTCAAAATTTTCTGCCAATTCCACAAACTCATCGTTAAGACTTGGATCGCGGATTTTTCCTATTTGATCAAATGGATAGTAGGCATGGGTTATTCCAATAGTTTTTCCTTGAGCAGTACAGTAGTGGCATCCATAGTATCCGATAAATTTAAACATGTTAAGCATATGGCTTTTGGCGCCTAAGTCTGATACAAGAAGTATAAATTTAAAATTAACGTTTCAGCATCATCGCATCTTAAAGGCACACCTGAGATAATCTCACTTTTTAACAGAGGAACTAACTCATTCCAATGAGGATGGTTATCACCAACATAGAGCGCTGCTAAAACAATGTTGTTTCGTGACATTCTTAGTTTAGGTGGTAAATTGGCAATCTGAACCCAAACTGGCCAAAGTTCTTTCTTGAAAGTAGATTTCTTGATATTTACTCCACCGGAAGAAAGAAGAAGACTAATATAAAGAGGTCTTTGAGTTTTCTCGATAAAAGGGCAGAGTTCTGCGTTGAAATCAGAAAATACTTTTTGTCTACGCTCCTCAGTGTAAGAAAAAATTGAGGCTAAATGACGCTGAACAACGTTTCGTAACTGATAGCGAAAATTGAGCACACAAAAAGATTGATTTGATGAATTACACAAGAAGGACATTTCTTCTTCAAAAGTTTTTTTCATTTTCTTAATGTGGGAATAGGCAGAAGGAAACTTGTTGTCTTGAGGTAGCAAAACTTTTATGAGCGAATGAACAGCTGTTGAGCATTCATCTGAAAAGTTGAATCGAGAGCATAGCATATCGATAAGTACAGTAGCGTCGTCAACAGATATTTGACTGCCCTCAAACAACATGTCAGAAAAATGATTTAAAGAACTTTCAGAACTAATTGGTTCGCTCGGAGAACTTCCTAGCGAGACTTTTCGAGCCGGGGACGCCCGAGTTGACGTCTCCTCGTTACCACTTGGAACTACCGCTAGAGTTTTTTCATTATACGAATCATTTTTCTCAGCCTCAGAGTCCGATGTTGAAGCAAATTCAGAGCCCGATGTACTTAATTCAAGAGATGAATCCTCATCCGAATCAGACCCAAAAATAGAATTTGAGCCAGACTGAAGATATTGGCTTGTCGTCCTCTGACTTATTTGATTAGAGAAATAGGCATAAGAGACCGGCGAACCGACGTCACTTTGCGGACTGCTAGCAACTTCGTTGAACAGCTCAATAAGTTCTCTACCTCTGAGTCGTTTTCGTTTTGGAAGCTCAAACGTAGAACTGATTATTGGACTGATTCGTTCGAGCTCCTCAATCACGTTTTCGATAACATCTTCTAAACAATCTTGAAGCAGCAGATCAAACAAAAAACTGTTCTCAATGTCCTCTTTTCTCTTTAAATCACATGTTCTACATCTACAAGCGTTGGCCTCAAAGAATTCGGGTCCATATTTTACAAATAATTCATCGCCTGGGTTCACCCGTCGTCTCACGCGCAGCTGTACAATACCAGAGTCACTGGAATAATCGTACTCGCAATTGGGTTCGCAATCCGAGTTAAGAAAACGAAGTGGTCCCAAAAGAAGCAACGTTTCTCCTGTACGTTCTGACGACATAACGGAAAGATCGGTAACAATGTTTTTAGCTACTGGTGCAAGAAAACCGATAAGGTTTCTCCTCAGCACAGTCGATGGCATAAGTACTTTGTTGTCAGAATAAATAAACTTATACCCTCCAAAAGAGTCATACTTTATTTGAAATCTTGGATACAGGTTTTTGTAGGCCGCACACACAGCATCAAAAGTTTCCCTCCACTTAATATCTCGACTTAACTTTCTTTGAAAAATGACTGCATTCATTGGTTCTATGGTTCTCATAGCGGAGCGTTCGGACGTCTGCACTAAACTCTCAACGGCAAAGAAGTCGCATTGAGCTACAGTATACGAGTCAATGTTTTTAGGAAGCATTTTTTTACCTGAAAAATTTTCAAACATTGAAAGCTTTAGCAGTAACAAAGAAAGAGAACTTATTGATTCAATGTTTAAGAAAACAACTTAAAAAACAAACCAACTAACGTTCAAAAATTGAAACAGCCTCCTGGTGTTCTCAACAAAACCAAACTTGGCTACCATGACTTTTAGATTTCCTAAGCTTCAATCGCTTCTAATTTGATAACAAAGATCACTCCGGAATGAGAGCAATTGAGATCACTCAAAAAAAGATGGGTAAAAAGTCAATTGAAATAACGAAACTTTAATCATCTGCACAACTTCTGTGAGAACAAATCGAGCTGCACACAACAAAAAAGCAAAACATTAAGAATTCATGAGTTATTCCTTTTTCCCTATGAAAAAAACTGAACGTTAAAGAAGCGTATAAAGTAGTACCAATAAGCAAGAATATAAAACAGTTATGATGAGTTAGTACGCTTAGCAGTCTGCTTCAAAGATCAATTTTTTCGATCAAATCAGTTTTTCTATTGAAACTCGTTCTGTTCGTATTCGCTGTCCCCATTAACATTGTCCTGCACAATGTTCTCACTCATTTCTGAGTGACCAACAACGTTGAGAACAGTCGAAGGATTCTGCTCACGCAATTCACTGCTCCGGCGTTCGCACGACTTTATCTCATTTCCTCTATTATTGAGGCTAGTTTTGGCCAGTTCGTACATGTGCAGCCACTTGTCCTCATACTTCAAGCGGAAGAGGTCTAAACACAATAAAAAACTTCGCAATGTCAGCAGACGGATTCCTTTCAAACCTCGTCATTTCTTTTTCAGGAAAGCAATAACTTTGTAACAGAAAATTCGATTAGATTTTAATAACCAAGAAAGGGGGCAAATATCAAAGGTCAAAAAATTAGGTTAATAAAAATTTTGAATAATAAAAAATTCGTTAGTTTTGTACCTTTGAGAATTTCTTTTCTTGTTGGCGAAAAATCTGTTCGCAACACTGCTCCTTGTTTCTGCTTCATTTTTGGCGACAACATATGACTTTTTAACTCTTCTGTGGTCCACAACTCTTTACACGCATTTCTTTACACGATCAATAATTGACTGCAAATTGGTATTACGAAAGTAACAGGTAATCCAGTAAACAAACTAAAGTAAAACAAAGAAGTAAAAAACAAGTATCAGTCAATGCAATAATTAATTCAAAGGAACTACTGATGATGATGATGATGATTTTGCACTTGACTTGACGATTGTTGACCCCGACTTTGATCCCGACTTTGATCCTGACGACTTTGACCCCGACCCCGACGACTTTGACTCACACCTCAATCTCAAATTAACAGAATTATGGACCCTTTGCTTATGTCTCTTCAAATTCGCAGAATAGATAGTCTTGAATGGGCATAGATCACATTTTGTAGGCCGGATGTTTTTCAGATGAACGCGGGCAACGTGCCTTGCAGTGATATACTGCGCACGTGATTCATACTCACAGTACCCGCATTCAAATCGCCTCCCCTTCCGTCCATTCACTACAGTACTCACACTCGCATCAGGTGCCCGTCTTTTTCGCAAACTCCGTACTCGATCCATTCGTTCGTTATCGATGTCGAACACCTTCCTCACTGTCAGTATTCCATGGCACGTCTTCTCTTCAGGATCCGCAACAACAAACATTATTTCCCCCCTGCATTTCATAATCGACTCGTGTAACTCCACTTTAATAACAATCTGTTCCATCTTGATACAATCCAAACAATTCAAAATCAAGGTCGGTTCAACAAACACAAAGTTCAAACACAAGTCTCAATCAAATCTGAAATACACAACATATGAAGACCATTGAGTCTACTATTCAAACACTGGAAAAAGGTTAACATAAATACACTGGTGCATTCACATCAATCAGGTAGAAACGGCGGAGGTCGGTGGAGGTCGGCGGAGGTCGGAAGTCGGCGGAGGTCGGTGGAAGTCGGAGGAGGTCGGAAGCCGGCGGAGGTCGGTGGAAGTCGGCGGAGGTCGGTGGAAGTCGGCGGAGGTCGGTGGAAGTCGGCGGAGGTCGGAAGTCGGCGGAGGTCGGTGGAAGTCGGCGGAGGTCGGTGGAAGTCGGCGGAGGTCGGAAGTCGGCGGAGGTCGGTGGAAGTCGGCGGAGGTCGGAAGTCGGCGGAGGTCGGCGGAGGTCGGTGGAAGTCGGCGGATGTCGGAAGTCGGCGGAGGTCGGCGGAAGTCGGTGGAAGTCGATGTGTCAGTTAATTGTGGTGTAGTATGTACAAGTTAGGCTAGAACGCAGCTCCGGGTATCGACACGTTGAGAGACCACAGTTTTGTAACGGGCTTGAAAAAGCCGAATTGGATTTGGATAGCTCAAAAGTCTACGTGCTAAGATTTCACACTTTTTTTTTCAATTCTAGGCTGGAATATATCTAACATGAAGTAAAACTATTTGAACGCAACAAGAAACATAAATGAAAATTATGGCGTTATGAAGTAACGCATCAATTAAACTTCCGAGGGATTACTACAACAGTTATAATTACGGTCTTAGGTGTTTATTCTATGTCCGGACAAAACAGTCCCAGTCAAAACAGTCTCAAATTGCAAAATTGCCGAATTAATGTGTTTTCGGTTTTGATAATTTAATATCCAGTCCCATTGAGAGCTAGGCACGGCCAAAGCGCTAATCTCGTGTTTACGCTCGCAAATAGCGTTATATCGCTACCTGAATTAGGTTTATTTCCAATCTACAGCCCCAACTATCTTCCTTCAATATACGGTCTTTACGATCTATTGTTCGATCACCAAACTCTAACGCTCCAAGTTGACATTACATAAAGAATTAGAAATTCAACGCAACTTTCAAAATAATCGAGCTAACAAAAATCTGTTTTTCAGTTGTTTTTTTTGGATCTATTCTGTCCCCCCCACAGCTTAGTGGGCTTATATTTTTACGCTCCCAGGCGCACGTGTTATTTTTTACATAGTAACGTGCCATATTACAATATATATATATATATATATATATATATATATATATATATATATATATATATTGTAACTCGGGGCGTAAAAAACACTAGGCGGGGGGGGGGGGGTGGGGGCCGAAGCAGAATACCCCAGTCGACAACGAATGGTTATCTTGCAAGATCTTGCAAGATTCTGGCAAAAACTTGCAAGACGATACATCGTCTTGCAAGATTTTCTTCCAAAATCTTGCATGATCTTGCAAGATAACCCTTTGTCTTGCAAGAATCTTGCAAGATAACCATTCATCTTGCAAATATGCAAATAAATGGAACATGATCGAGCAAGATCAAAATGAGACGCGAACATTGCTTCCCATCAATTTTTCTTACATTGTGATACAAAATTACAACCAAAATAGCATCAACTTTGTTTTCTTCCGCTCAAACTAAAAATTGAATCAATTTAGAAAAAGAAAGTAAATTGTTTTCCATAGTAGCAAAACAAGAAATTTGAAGCACGAATTAATGTTAATAAATGAGAGTAACCAGTATTAATATCAACGGCTGTAATAAAATACAGATATCTGGTATAAATTTTGTTTCAAATGATCTTTGAAAACTCATTCCTCTACATTTTGGTAATAGTTTGCGCTAAACGAAAGATAATGCTTCTAAAACAGCCAATGATAGCAGAGCTCGACCGGAACGAGCTTGCAAGAATCTTGTAAGATAACCATTCTTCTTGAAAGATCTTGCAAGATAGCCATCGTCTCGAAAAGATCTTGCAAGATAACCATTTTCTTGCAAGATCGTGCAAGATAACCATCTGGTCTTGACTAGGGTGGATTCGTTTTTTTACAGGGGTAAAATGTTACCACATCAGTTCTCAATATATGAGTTTGTAAGAACTCTCGTAAAGACAAGGAATTATAACGCGTAACACTGCTTATACATTGCTTTTCAAAATTTAACAGACAAAAAGCTGCTCTATTATCAAGAGCTATGTTGACTTCTGTGACCCTGCGCAATTAATGCTTTTTACTCCATATAAAATCTGAAAATTCAAATTGGAAAAAAACTGCAATGAAAATAAAAAGTAAAATTGAATGATGAAAACAACAAAAATAATGCAATTTGCTTTTATCTGATAACTTTCTGTTCTTTTTTCTTAATGTAAATTTCTTGATCGGTATATTGTAAAAATCTGAGGTCTCAACAGAGGTGACATTTGTTTTTCATTTTTCGTTCATCTTGTACCGTTGCAATCGAAATTAGAGCTATTCATTAGAATTAAAATTTGTTAAAATTTTCTAAAAAATTTTTTGTTGATTGTAATTTTCGCGGCGAGTTTAGATCTTAGAAAGCTTAGTTTTGACAGGCTAATGGGATTATAATTATGATTGATCATAATTTAAAGTAACACGGTTGAAGAAAAATGAAAACTAAAGAGAGGCATCGATTAAAAAAAATGGCTAAAATTAATGCAAAATAAGAAGGTAAAGTTCTGACAAATGTCGGGCAAAATTGTATTTTTAGAAATGTCGAAAAAGCGACAAGCGACCTTTCTGGTGAAGTTTTGTCGATTTTTTCGGTTTTTTATATAAGAACTGTCGATTACTGTCATTTTTTTGGTATCCTCAACAATTTATGTAAAAAGTGCCGATTATCGTCATTTTTGTCTGTACTTTTTGTAAGGAGTGTCAAATACTGCCGTTTTCGTCGGTTTCATTGAATTTATCGTATTTTATTTTTCGGTACTTTCAGTAAAAAGGCCAAAAAAAGAGTGGAATTTGAGCGGTAAAAAATGCAAGGAATGAAAGGAGTTTGAGTGGAATAAACTTGCAAGAAAACCGATGCTTCTTAGTGTTTTAAAACTGACGACAACCGGTGATTCCTACCTTTAAATGCCGAGGAAAACCGATCAAAACAACAAAAAAACATACAGGCTTTAATCAGTTTTGGCGAAGAAAGAGCGATGAAAACCGTCGGTTTACTTTAGTGTTTTAAAACCGATGACAACCGGTGATTCTTACCTTTAAATGCCGAGGAAAACCGATCAAAACAACAAAAAAACGTACAGGCTTTAATCAGTTTTGGCGAAGAAAGAGCGACGAAAACCGACAATTTCTTATGTTTGAATCTGACGAATTTCTCAACACGAGTTGCAAGAAAATTATCACCTCTTACAAGGTCAACAAAAGTTACCTGAATTCGAGTTATTGAATCGTTGAGCTTTTTAGCAGGGAGATTCAATTTTTCGCCGTAAAAAAATCAAAACCTCGATTACGGCGGACTCTTGTTTACCAGAAATCAGTGTATCATAAACCACTAATTTGTTTTTAAAACAATAAAAGTTAGCTATTTATATTTTTTCGCAAATATAAGCAAAGAGAGCATTCGTTTTTTTTGCGCGTGGTACTTATCAGTTTTGTTTATATTGATCAACTACTTGATAACGTTGAGGTGATCAAAGAAACTGGCTAATTTTATCAGCCAGTGGCCATAAAGTAACATTTAAGAAGTCTGTCTTTCATAATTGAGTATGTTACTCGAATTAACAGAAAGTTCATACCGTACAAAAATATCTCCCAATTCAGAATTATCAAACTAGTGAAACTTTTCTGTTTATATTGAAAGCTGGACCTTAACCAGAAATAACATTTCGTTATTAAACTTCAAATATCTAAGATTTCCAGGCCTTTCATTCTTGAAACCTTCTTCAATCATGTGAAGTTAAAAACAATCTGATTAATTTTCCACTGTTTGCACAGAAATTAACACGTTATGATGCGCAAAATCTATATATAAAAAATTGTTAGCTTGGAAATACATAATCCGAGCTGTGTAGGGAAACCTGCCCACTAAAACCCCACCAACGCATATGGCCATCTAGTTTATCTGTTTGTTTTCTCATGATTACGAAAAAAACAGATGTTCGGGGGGGGGGGGGGGGGTGGATGAAACAGTTTCGAAAATTAGATATATTTAGTATAAAAAGAAAAAAAATTAAATACAGCGTTTTGCTCTAAAGCGTTAATCATTTGGAGCTTTTTCTGCAAACAGTACAAAAGTAGCTCTGAGACTCGTTCGGTCAAAAACACTTTTCAATTAAACAATTTAACACACCTAAGGCTAAAAACATACAAATTACCTTTGCAGGCGCTGCTTATAATTCAACTTTAATCAGTTTATAGAAAGTACAAAACTGTCCAAACTTATTTACATACTGTGTGGCTCCGATTCTTAGTCGCGACTGTGAAAACCATTAAACTATGAACACCGAAGCTCTTATAAGATGGTATAATTAGTTTTTCTTGAGACAAATTGAAGTTTATGACTTTTGAAAGACGGCGCTTCAAAGAAGTGCTCAGTTTACAAATGAATTATCGTGAAGACAGAAAATCGTCACTCAATGATCAGTTAGATTTAACTATTTGTCTGTGCGTTTGTTTGCAATTTATCTTGAGCTGAAGTGGCCACGCTTCTTATAATTATGAAAGTCGTCAAGTTATTCCACTTAAAATTATTCTTCGCGCAATTGGCGTTTTGGAATGATTGCGATAAAATTCAATGGTTCCTTTTTCGGCACATTAGTTATACGCATTATCACCAATTTGTTACAATATTTTAGAAAAAAATTATTGTTGAAGTGCTGAATTTGGAGTATTAGTTGAGATGCGTTTAGTCTGGTTAGTCTGGAGTCAGGAATGGGAGGGGAGCTCAAAATTTTGTTTCACATCGTATGAATCTTAAATCAGTGGTATGAAACATTTGGGAGCGAATACAGGAGAAATAACCAAAGATTTATCCAAGATGGTAGCGAGTGCGGTTTCATTGATGATTCAAACTTATCTGATAGTAGTAGCAATGATCGGTCGTGAACCAAGATTTTCCCAGTGAATAAATTTATTAGGACGAGGGACAAAATTATTAAGCACTCAGCCTAAAAAAATTCAGCACTCATTTTAAATTTAGTGTTGTTTTGTTTTGACAAAAAAAGATAAGTAGATAGATAATGATACCAAGCCAATAATTTACGTGTAAAAAGCTTAATCACCTACTTAAATATGCAACAATTCTATCAGAATTTTAATCGAACATAAACGTTTCCAGGGTTTGCCACTTAATCTGAAAAGCTTGAAAGTTTTTCAGTGAGTTTTATGTTATGATCTTTGAAACTAAATAAAAAGTTTCTGATCGTTTCCGGAACAAATTGAGAAGTGACGCACACCCTGTCAAGTTTTTCTACTATAGACGTATTAAGCGAGATGAACTTTAACATGCAAATACCGTTGTTCTTTTTATATATGTCCGTGTTGACCTTTCTTGGGAACCATATCCAAGAACCATTTATGATTCCATACAGGCTATACAAAAGTTTCTTATATGACCTGGCTATGGTTGCCAGGAAATCCATATATAATTCTTATATAACATCCAAGATTTGAAATTTCTTTTTTCTTGTTTCAGGAGCACCTTCAAACAACCCACAGGACATTTAAGCGTTTCCACACACAATAACATTATATGGAAAAATGGTACCATATATGGTTCTTATATGGTTCATTTATGGTTTTTACAAGACCATACACGCTCAATTATATTTTGCAGCACCCAGTAGGCAACTTTAGCTGCCTTCTATAAGCAGTATTGTCCAGTCCACATCAACCTGCGGCCGACCGCTGCAATATACAGCAATTTTAACACAATAAACTCTCTAAGCCTGAAGCTATGATTTCTTACGGTTCTTAAAAGACCATACAACATTAATTGATTGAACTTTCTGTTACTAATTATGCCTTCTGAACAAAATTCCCGCGAAAACACTATAGTATGACTTTTTATTTGTGAAATAGGAGTGGTCGTTGTTTTTACTACTGATTTTGGCTCTAGAAACAATGTATTTGTGCCAAATTTTAATGTTGTTTCGTTTCTTTTCTTGTATTAATTTTTTTGAGAACTCCCCATGGTGTTCAAGTAAACATATGCTTTCTGCTAACAAAAATAATACTATGTCATATTCCAAGCTTTCTAGACACTTTTCAAGAAATCTGAAGAGTTATGGATAATGGAGTTATTTACGCTTATCAATCAATAGAAATTAATGGGATCTCAATCTGGGAAGTTTCTTCCAGCAAAGTTTGCATCTGCCGAAATCTTTGATCCTTCAATAGATCCTTTGCGATCAAACCACTTAAGTTTTTTCTTGCTCCTCAACTGCTTTTTCAGTTTTCATGATGGAAGCGTTAAGTGAAGAGCGTCAATAATTAAGCTTTTTTACGACTTACACTGAAATCTTCAACCAGGATGACAACTGCTTATAACTTTGGAAGAAAAATAGTAGTGGTATGTTTTAATGACTTTGGCGAAAAAAACTAATTGGATATTCGTCTCTAATGCTAAAAGCAATGACTACATTTTTCTTTTTGTTTTACAGTTTTGAACAGATTTCAAGTTCTCAGGTTTATGGCGTTTACTAAGAATAGAAATCGATATCAAGTTTATTTTATAAATCAGTTTCAATTTTCTTTACTTTGAAAACAACGCTACTGGAGATCTCAAATTCACCAGTAGATTTTTAGTTGCCAATCCCTCAGCAAGTTCGCTTTTGAAGTTTTTTACGCGCTTTGAATTTCAGGGCAGATAATTTGTTTTTTCACAGCGTGTATTTTTATTTTCATTTAGCCAACGATAAAAACATGACCGAAAATGAAAACAAACTTGTTAACAGCGGGAATCAAATTAAAACAGTTGCTTTTTAATGAAATAGTGGTTGTTAAATTTGATCTAAGAAACTGTTTTTGTAACAGGACATTTCAAAACCAGCTTGTTCTTAGTAGTGGTGTTAATTTTCAGATCATTTGAAACCAATTTGGTTCATTTTGACGCTATTTAATTTTTATGACGTAATGCACGCTGCGACCCGTTGTTTGAATTAAAAAGTTATTTTTATTTGGTGAAAGTTAGTGCAAAATGCTGACAAGTTTTGACAGCATAGCTTTCAGTTATTCTAAGAATAATTGCACGTAACTGTAGTTGCTTTTTTCTGTTTCAGCTCAACAATTCACGAAGTAAACAATTCGAAGAGTTTGCCTGCTCATAAAAATAATTTCAATGTCTATTTTCAACTAATTTTGAACTTATTACTTCAATTTCTACAGTCAATAATTTGAATATTCGATAATTTTCCTCATTTACCGAAATCGTTTTCATTAATATAACTTTGCTCATCAGTTCTGTCGAAACAAAATAATTTCACAACCTGCGTTTTGATTTTAATGACGTCACAGATACTGTTGATAGTATTATAAAGCTTTTGTACATTTCTGCTTATTTAAAATTAGTTATCAGTAATTTACAATAATTGGATTATGGCGCCCTATCAATCTGACTCGACCCCCAGAGGACAACTGTCATTTTCTGTTAGTTCTACGGGAGGAGGTGTGACTAACTTGTCCGAGTGTGACTCAGTCTTTGTCCCCCCACACACTTTCCAGTCAGACTATTTCATGCCAGAGTTGTACGTGGAGTGTCTGAAGATTATGTGTAATATACCGCTCAAAAGTTAGTTAGATTTTAGTATGTTTATCTCACACGTACAATCAGTTACACATGCATTCAATGTGCTCGGGTTCAGATTTTAGATTGAATAAATGTAAAAAATGCGGCGAATACATGGCAGTGAAAGAATTTCAACATAAAATGCCCGCAACGACCAACTTTGACAAAAAAATGCAGCCGTGAATTCAGTGATAAATAATTGTAATAAGATATATCAATTAATTAATTGATATATCTTACAATTATTTATCACTGAATTTCATATTTTCAGTGACAATAATTTCAGTGACAATTATTTATCACTGAATATCACAGCTATCCCTCAAAACGATGAAAAAATCTTAAAAAAAGAGATAGCAAGATTTAAAAAAAAAGCGATAGCAAGATTTTTTCAACGTTTCGAGGGATAGCTGTGATATTTTTCACTGCTCAAAAATGCTTGTATTTATATTTATAAATGTACATATAATGGGAGGATTAATACCAGCCTATAACTATCAGCCCATTTTCGCACACATTTTGATCACACATTTGGTACATTAAATAGCAGTATAACTTGTTTACTGTTGTTGTGGTTCTGTTTCAGATGGGTCACTGTTTTGTCCCCCTCTGTTCGATGGGGTCGGATGCTGGCCTTCTACAAAAGTGAACACCACTCAGACCATTCCATGTCCAGACATACCATTCTACGATCATAGTTAGTATATATTCTAGTAGCGTCAGAAAAAACACTTGAGCACCAGTGCGAACGGAATAACTGTTCCCAACTCACTTTAGTGGGAGAGGAACTATACACTCAAATGGTTTTTTTTGTTCAGACAATTTGGCCAATCGACATAATCATCGTAGAGAGTTTTGAGTGGTATCAATAGAAAGCTCGTCCAGTGTAGAATATGGAATTAAAAAGATGTTTTTGATTTCCGATTCTTAGAGATTATCGAGTTTTAAAGTTTTGTGAACAGCAGACGATAATACCTTGTTTTAATTCACATTTTACGTATTTTTTTTCTCCAAATTCTCGTTAATTTTTGGTAAAATATGTTAAATTGTTAAGGGTAGTGTTATTTATTTTAGTTCTAAAGATAAGGCAGTGTTGCTGAATAATTCGATTCGTGTTTTTGGCTAGAATCAAGATTCAAAATTCAGTTTTTCAAAATTCAGACTCTTCTTCGTCAAAAATACGCTTTTTCTAGCCTACTGTCTTCAAATGTGCTGAAAGTGGTCACCTAATATTGCGAATTTTCGGCAACTTAAAACTCGATTGTAAAGCAAATAGCAAAATTCATGATTTTTATTCGAGATACTGAAAAATTGTGTTTCGAAACTGATCTGTTTGGTAACCAGTTGAACAAATGAGGGTATTTTTAGCCGCGCAGCAACAACACGGCCGATCTTGATCTCACCATGAATCCTTACTGTTAAAATTTTTTTTTTATTTTATTGGGGCGGTGCCTTTTTTAAAAAACATTCCGCATTTATATTTTTTTACGTAAATTACTGAAAACAACATCAATTCAGGAACCAATAATTACAGACTTGAATACGAAAAAATGCCCAACGACAGAGGCCCTATGATTTTAGAGTTAAGCTCATATGGCTGACCAATTGTTTTCGCAAAACTTTATGAACTTCTTATGTTTTGCTTTCATTTATTATGCTTTTTGCAGTTCAATTACTTAGTCTCCCCAATCCAAGATCCAAATGGTTTGCTGAAAGGTAAAACTGAACTTACACATTGTTTTCAGTTGTTATCTATTGTCTCTTATGACAGTGAATTCATTCGTTTTAAGAAAATGTCGGCGAGTTTTTGAAATTTTAAAATGATTTATCCTATTTTTGTCAATTTCAGGCATAGTCTCAGTAAAAACAAAAGAAACCAATTTACTTCGAGTTAAGAATTATAATTTTTATCGGTCTTAAAATCAGGTCAAATTTTCTCTGTTTTGATAATACTAGTTTTGAAGTATTTTTGTTTTTTTTTATATATTTAAATATTTTATAAATTCATTTTGTTTCCTTGTCGAATTATCACATTATATACAGGATATATGGGAACAATGCAAAAGAGTTGAGAAAAAGCGTATCTGAAAATTTTTATTGTTTTTGTTGAATATTTTATGCTTTTTGATTTAGAGAAATGTCTCCCCCAAAAGCTAGTGCATTTTCTTCAAATTTTGCCTATGTTGGTCTTTGTTGTTGTTGTTGTTGTTGTTGTTGTGCGACAATAACTGGTAATGATAGATATCAATTGCTTCCCCAGGGCGTATAATTGAAACTTTTCAAAGACTTCGGTATATAGCTATTTGCTTTAATGACCTTCAAATTAACTCTAATGACCTTTAATGACCTTCAAATGACCTTCACTTTAATGATCTTCAAAGATTTTTAAACAGTCTAATTTTTGCTTTTATTGTTCTCATCATGTAATCAACTCGACAAATAAGAAGTCTCAGCTACTTTTGTCAAAGTTTTTTTTCTCGGTTGTTTATATGTTTCGATTTAATGCTTCGACTATTTAGTTCCATAAAAATTTTGGAGATTTCTTGACAGTTCAAATTCGGGTTCTCTTTTTGTTGTTATGTCTACGTACTCCTATCATAAGGAAGACACCCGTTGTTGATAAGATGAGAAGCAAGTGATGATTTACTGTTCTTACAGATAACAACCTAAAATTATAGTGCCTTGAACACTGTGATGTTGTAATATTGTTTGTAAAAATTGGGCTTCTGCCTTTATTTGTTTTTATTTTGTAGTCGTGAGACTTAATCTCATTAAAAACCAGTGCAATTGACTTTCTGAGGAGTTTCAACCTAATTGATCAAGTATTTGAAATCCTATGTCTGTTACGGCTTTTAAAAATGTTTGTTTTCAAAAACGTATTTGGATTTTTGAGCTTCCCCATTTTTAAATAATTTTCCGGTCGATTTGTAGCTTATTCTCTGTAAAGGCAGGTAACCAGGCGTTTCCAGTGAGCTATATATTAATCTTTATAAAGGTTTTAGTTTCAATTGTTTGTTTCTTGGTTTAGTTAGTACTCCTACTAAAAGATTTCATAAAATGATTGAGAGTTTTAATTATTTGTAGAGTTCAAATGATTTTTGTTTTCTTTTTAAATTGTAACTTTAATGGTAGGTCCCATTGGCTTTAGAATATTGTGCAGTTGAAAGATTTTGACATATCTATGGCTCTAACGGCTTGACTGCCATTTTCGCGCAAACTTTTCTTGAACTTTTTTATTTTGCCACATTTTTCATTCTTTTTGTAGTAGTATGACGTATACTGGGTATTGACAGGTCTCAATTGCTTTCTATGAAGACATAAATGAACATTTTGGCGTTTCCAGTGAATTTTTAATGATATTAATTACTTTGAAAAATTTTTTTATAAAAGTTGAAACGTATTTTTGAACTTCCTAGCTTTTTGCTCTTCGACCTGTTATCCAGTAGCCTTGAGTACAGTTTCACAATAATTTCTAATGAAGCATAGCTTCTTGTTTTAAGTTTTATCTGATGCGAGTTTGATATTGTTATTTTTTTACCTATAGTCATCGAGTTTTGGTCGTCATTAATGTCTGTTATTTGATTTTTATTATTGTATTTTTTAGTAGTCATATTAACGACAAGTTCCATCGCCCCTCTAGCGTGGCTTTATGATATCACATTTGCAGTTTATTGAACGATTTGTATTGAAAACTCAAGATTTCAAAGAGGAATAGATCTTTGGTAGCATCTAATGATTTAATATTAGTGTTGTCTTTGTGTATATGTTAAACTTTAGCTTTAAACGTCTAATCTTAATCTTATTGGACTCCGAGGTATTGAGGAATGAGCGGAATTTGGCCGGAATGAGCGGAATCGATAAAAAATAATGCAAGAAATGAGCGGAATTTGAGCGGAATAAAAAATGCAAGGAATGAGCGGAATTTGAGCGGAAAAAAATGCAAGAAATGAGAGGAATTTGATCGGAATAAAAAATGCAGGAAATGAGCGGAATTTGACATGACCAAAAAATGCATACACTTTTAGCGGAAACATTGAACTTCCGGAAACAGGGAATGTATGTACATTAGGAGTTTCTGAAATGAACAACAATAGCGAAATTTTAAAGTAACGGTTTAAAGAATCTTTAAAAATTTTGAAATCATAACAACAGGAAACGCAGTGGTTTTAAAGTGGATCAACTTGAATCCAATCTCTCTTCTTATGTATTATATCAAAAACTAGTATTCCTGCATAAAAAAGATCATTGGAACACTCGATCACGCAAATATAGAAACGGTAACGACATATGGTCCTCATTTAGCTTCCATTTCTTTAAAGTCTTTCAGAAACAGATTGATATTCCTTTTAGTTCGAACTAATTCCATTTTCCTACATAAGCACTGCTTCAAAACCCTGCCAGTCGAACTGAAGTTTATTTGTTTATTTTAGGTACATGTCTCCGAAACAGGGCTCTCTACAAATTATAGGTGACGAAACAAACATTTATAGAAGTATTTCCTGTCGTTTATTTAGTTTCGCAAAGTTACGGTTAAATTTAATATAAAAGTTTCCCACTCTTCAGCCCTATTGATGTTTCTAGATTGAATAAGTAATTTAGGAACCTTTTGGGGTTTCTGAAGTGAACATCAGTACTGAAGTTTCAGACAAACATAGCATAGCTTCTTGTTTTAAGTTTTATCTGATGCGAGTTTGATTTTGATGATTTTGTTATTTTTTTAACCTATAGTCATCGAGTTTTGGTCGTCATTAATGTCTGTTATTTGATTTTTATTATTGTATTTTTCAGTAGTCATATTAACAACAAGTTCCATCGGCCCTCTAGCGTGGCTTTATGATATTACATTTGCGGTTTATTGAACGATTTGTATTGAAAACTCAAGATTTCAAAGAGGAATAGATCTTTGGTAGCATCTAATGATTTAATATTAGTGTTGTCTTTGTGGTATATGTTAAACTTTAGCTTTAAACGTCTACTCTTAATCTTATTGGACTCCGAGGTATTTTTAATTTTTCCATCGATCTTAATTTGTGTCTCCCAATGTTACTTTTTTGCAATGCTTTCCACATAAATGAAACCTGTTTTGGAATCATTTAGATTCAATTAGTTGGTTTCAAATTAGTGTATCTATTGATTTTCTGTAGTTCTTTTTCCGTTTTAAGTGAATTGTCTTGTGAGACAATAATAGTTTCATCCGCATACCAAACTTTTGCACAAATTTCCTCAACACGGTTAATTTGTAAGTCATTAATGTATAAACCAAATAATATTGATCATAGCAAAATTCCCTGAAGACTTTTGTGGTATAAAAATGTAAAAATAGGGGCCTTCTAGGGGCGTTATAAAACCAGTCGCAGTCTCTGCTCAATTTCCCATCAAAAATGAACGAAGTTCCGGTGAAAAGGGTAACAATATCGGATTTGAGGGAATGAGTTGAAAATTATAGTAAAAGATTAGAATAAACAGAATTGTCAGTAAATGTCAGAGAATAGTCGAACTAATGTTAACATTAGTTCGACTATTCTCTGACATTTACTGACAATTCTGTTTGTTCTAAACTTTTACAATAATTTTCGACTCATTCCCTCAAATCTGATATCATTACCCTTTTCACCGGAACTTCATTCATTTTTGATGGGAAATTGAGCAGAGACTGCGACTGGCTTGAGAACGCCCCTAGAAGGCCCCTAATTTTACATCTTTATACCAAAAAAGTCTTCAGGGAACTCTGCTATGATCAATATTAATTAATTTATACATTAATGACCTACAAATCAACCGTGTTGAGAAAATTTGTGCAAAAGTTTGGTATGCGGATGAAACTATTATTGTCTCACAAGACAATTCACTTAAAACGGAAAAAGAACTACAGAAAATCAATAGATACACTAATTTGAAACCAACTAATTGAATCTAAATGATTCCAAAACAGGTTTCATTTATGTGGAAAGCATTGCAAAAAAGTAACATTGGGGAGACACAAATTAAGATCGATGGAAAAATTAAAAATACCTCGGAGTCCAATAAGATTAAGAGTAGACGTTTAAAGCTAAAGTTTAACATATACCACAAAGACAACACTAATATTAAATTATTTGCTTCATTTGTTAATATCCTTTTCTTGATCTGGCTTCTACAAAATGTATTGATTTATGGTTACCACGCTCAAAAACTTCCTATTCTGATCACACAAAAATCTGTGATTGGAATTATTACCAGTCGTTTCGGCATAGACAGGAGGTTTGGTGCGGACGTTTACGTGAAAGTTAACATTATTTTTGCAAGAAATTGTAATTGTTCGCTGAAAAAATATCGCATTGTTATGCCAACATTGCATTCTTAGCTTTAGCATACATCTGTCTATTAGGGAGGATTTTTTGAGAAGGGAGAAGGTAACTGTTGACGCCGTTTTGGCCTACAGGGAGCCCCAGGGCCTACATGGTGCCTTGTTTTAACCTACAGGGCGCCCTGTTCTTGAATAAACGAAAAAAAATGCAAGCAACTAAACATAAAATATGATGATAGTTTTTACCCTGAAGCTGTAATTGGCCAATTTAAAAAAAGTATTTTGAAAACAGTCAAACATACAACAGTTTTGATCAACTAGCCCCATTCAACCGCACACCTAACAAAAACACCGTTAACCAAACTACTATATTATGGAAAGTTAAGATTTGATGACCAGAACAAATATGGTAAAGCTGGAGACTAAATTTCCCATTTTTTGTCAGTTAAACTCATAGTCACCCAGCCACTTTACTAAAACCTGAGTCATCCTTGCATAACCATTTAGTGAGATTCTCTGTAGTAAAGTGCCCCGGGTGAACCAGAAGTTGTTATGCTAGAACTTTCCTCTTATGGATCCTTAATGTCATAGACGAAAAAGGTTGTAAGAAATTGGTAGGGTTCCAACTTTCCCATAAAGGAAAGTTCTATGGTTACAACTTTACCATAAAGGAAAGTTCTGTGACTACATTTTTCTCATGAAGGAAAGTTCTATGATTACAACTTTATCCTAAAAGATAAGTTCTATGATTACAACTTTTCATAAAGTTCAAGGAGTCCAATTTTTAAATTTTTCGTATTCAATAACTGCAATCTATAGCAGAACAACAGTCGTTTTGAAGGTATCACATAGCTAAAATGTTACCAAGTTACGCATTACATTAAATTCGGCTTTTAACAAGCACTTAGATTTGTTTTTGTTTTATGAAGTTTTGTGACTACGCCTTTTCCATGAAAAAATGCAAAAAGGTCACCTGAGGCGGAGATTTCAGTTTACTGTAGAATAAATATTTTTCGAAACATCTAGCAATTGTGATTTCTCAATCTTAGGTTGCAATTTTTTATTATTATGAAGTTCTATGACTAAAACTTTTCCTAAAATACGGTTATAACTGAAAAGTAACTTTTTCCAATTTTTTTCTCACTAATTTTTTGAAACACAATATTTGTAATTTGTTTCAGCCGTGTGCATGATTTCTCTAAGAATTTGTTAAATTACAACTTTCATTAAGAAGTCAACTTTTAAAATTACAAAGTCAACCCGGGGAGATAAAGCGCCCATTACGGGACATTTTTTCAAAAAAAAAGAAATTCACCTTTACTAATTTTTTCAATTTTTATCGTAGTCACATAATTAAACAGATTTTATTGTTAATTTTATTTTAATTCTATTTAAATTGAATTATTTCCAGTTTTGATGGCTCCTAGGTACGAAATATGTGCTCCTGAAAATTCCTGTATTTTCGAGAGTTTTCATTTTAATTTAGAGTATTTTGCAAAAAAGTGAAACAATCAGAGTTTTTTGTCGTATTGGTGAAAATGTTCAAAATCTGGTGAACAACCTTGCTCTAAGAATGAGTCGTACAGTTTTACCTGGTATTTTTGTTTGACGGTTTAATAGTAGTTGCGACAATGGTTTCAGCAAAAGTGAGTGTTTGTGTATAGCGGACAAACTAGTTTTGGCATCTAGGAATCAACCGTTAACAAAAAGCCCCTAACCATAAACTTTAGCATGTTTCTAAAACATTTTGGGTTTGATGGAACTTGAATCGAGGAACAATTCTTTCATAGGAGTTCAATGATTTGGCACCACAAAGTACTTTTTCATAAAAAAATTTAACGTGACGGGCTATGGGGTAGAAAAACTTAAAGACTTGCTAGGGGATGGTTTTGATAGTAGCTACCCATTAAGAGGACTGAAAGAATTTGGCAAAATTATCGAAGACTATGTTTCAACCCTATCTTGTTTAAGATTTCTACAGCTGCATATCTTGAGCAACTCTTTTAATAATTAAACTGAAAAGTTTTGACACTCGTTTCTCGCCAATCTTCATATAGCATCACCCAAGTCGAGGAGTCCGCTCAAATTCCGCTCAAAAAATGCAAGAGATAACAGGAATGAGCGGAATTTGGCCGGAATGAGCGGAATCGATAAAAAATAATGCAAGAAATGAGCGGAATTTGAGCGGAATAAAAAATGCAAGGAATGAGCGGAATTTGAGCGGAAAAAAATGCAAGAAATGAGAGGAATTTGATCGGAATAAAAAATGCAGGAAATGAGCGGAATTTGACATGACCAAAAAATGCATACACTTTTAGCGGAAACATTGAACTTCCGGAAACAGGGAATGTATGTACATTAGGAGTTTCTGAAATGAACAACAATAGCGAAATTTTAAAGTAACGGTTTAAAGAATCTTTAAAAAATTTGAAATCATAACAACAGGAAACGCAGTGGTTTTAAAGTGGATCAACTTGAATCCAATCTCTCTTCTTATATATTATATCAAAAACTAGTATTCCTGCATAAAAAAGATCATTGGAACACTCGATCACGCAAATATAGAAACGGTAACGACATATGGTCCTCATTTAGCTTCCATTTCTTCAAAGTCTTTCAGAAACAGATTGATATTCCTTTTAGTTCGAACTAATTCCATTTTCCTACATAAGCACTGCTTCAAAACCCTGCCAGTCGAACTGAAGTTTATTTGTTTATTTTAGGTACATGTCTCCGAAACAGGGCTCTCTACAAATTATAGGTGACGAAACAAACATTTATAGAAGTATTTCCTGTCGTTTATTTAGTTTCGCAAAGTTACGGTTAAATTTAATATAAAAGTTTCCCACTCTTCAGCCCTACTGATGTTTCTAGATTGAATAAGTAATTTAGGAACCTTTTGGGGTTTCTGAAGTGAACATCAGTACTGAAGTTTCAGACAAACATAGCATAGCTTCTTGTTTTAAGTTTTATCTGATGCGAGTTTGATTTTGATGATTTTGTTATTTTTTTTACCTATAGTCATCGAGTTTTGGTCGTCATTAATGTCTGTTATTTGATTTTTATTATTGTATTTTTCAGTAGTCATATTAACAACAAGTTCCATCGGCCCTCTAGCGTGGCTTTATGATATTACATTTGCGGTTTATTGAACGATTTGTATTGAAAACTCAAGATTTCAAAGAGGAATAGATCTTTGGTAGCATCTAATGATTTAATATTAGTGTTGTCTTTGTGGTATATGTTAAACTTTAGCTTTAAACGTCTACTCTTAATCTTATTGGACTCCGAGGTATTTTTAATTTTTCCATCGATCTTAATTTGTGTCTCCCCAATGTTACTTTTTTGCAATGCTTTCCACATAAATGAAACCTGTTTTGGAATCATTTAGATTCAATTAGTTGGTTTCAAATTAGTGTATCTATTGATTTTCTGTAGTTCTTTTTCCGTTTTAAGTGAATTGTCTTCTGAGACAATAATAGTTTCATCCGCATACCAAACTTTTGCATAAATTTTCTCAACACGGTTGATTTGTAGGTCAATAATGTATAAATTAATTAATATTGATCATAGCAGAGTTCCCTGAAGACTTTTTTGGTATAAAGATGTAAAATAAGGGGCCTTCTAGGGGCGTTCTCAAGCCAGTCGCAGTCTCTGCTCAATTTCCCATCAAAAATGAATGAAGTTCCGGTGAAAAGGGTAATGATATCAGATTTGAGGGAATGAGTTGAAAACTAATGTAAAAGTTTAGAATAAACAGAATTATCAGTAAATGTCAGAGAATAGTCGAACTAATGTTAACATTAGTTCGACTATTCTCTGACATTTACTTACAATTCTGTTTATTCTAAATTTTTACTATAATTTTCACCTCATTCCCTCAAATCTGATATCGTTACCCTTTTCACCGGAACTTCTTTCATTTTTGAAGGGAAATTGAGCAGAGACTGCGACTGGTTTGATAACGCCCCTAGAAGGCCCCTAATTTTACATTTTTATACCACAAAGGTCTTCAGGGAACTTGCTATGATCAATATTAATTGATTTATACATTAATGACTTACAAATTAACCGTGTTGAGAAAATTTCTGCAAAAGTTTGGTATGCGGATGAAACTATTTTTGTCTCACAAGACAATTCACTTAAAACGGAAAAAGAACTACAGAAAATCAATAGACACACTAATTTGAAACCAACTAATTGAATCTAAATGATTCCAAAACAGGTTTCATTTATGTGGAAAGCATTGCAAAAAAGTAACATTGGGGAGACACAAATTAGGATCGATGGAAAAATTAAAAATACCTCGGAGTCCAATAAGATTAAGACTAGACGTTTAAAGCTAAAGTTTAACATATACCACAAAGACAACACTAATATTAAATTATTTGCTTCATTTGTTTAATATCTTTTTCTTGATCTGGCTTCTACAAAATGTATTGATTTATGGTTACCACGCTCAAAAACTTCCTATTCTGATCACACAAAAATCTGTGATTGGATTATTACCAGTCGTTTTGGCATAGACAGGAGGTTTGGTGCGGACGTTTACGTGAAAGTTAACATTATTTTTGCAAGAAATTGTTATTGTTCGCTGAAAAAATATCGCATTGTTATGCCAACATTGCATTCTTAGCTTAAGCATACATCTGTCTATTAGGGAGGATTTTTTGAGAAGGAGGAAGGTAACTGTTGACGCCGTTTTGGCCTACAGCGAGCCCCAGGGCCTACATGGTGCCTTGTTTTAACCTACAGGGCGCCCTGTTCTTGAATAAACGAAAAAAATTGCAAGCAACTAAACATAAAATATGATGATAGTTTTTACTCTGAAGCTGTAATTGGCCAATTTAAAAAAAGTATTTTGAAAACAGTCAAACATACAACAGTTTTGATCAACTAGCCCCATTCAACCGCACACCTAACAAAAACACCGTTAACCAAACTACTATATTATGGAAAGTTAAGATTTGGTGACCAGAACAAATATGGTAAAGCTGGAGACTAAATTTCCCATTTTTTGTCAGTTAAACACATAGTCACCCAGCCACTTTACTAAAACCTGAGTCATCCTTGCATAACCATTTAGTGAGATTCTCTGTAGTAAAGTGCCCCGGGTGAACCAGAAGTTGTTATCCTAGAACTTTCCTCTTATGGATCCTTAATGTCATAGACGAAAAAGGTTGTAAGAAATTGGTAGGGTTCCAACTTTCCCATAAAGGAAAGTTCGATGGTTACAACTTTACCATAAAGGAAAGTTCTGTGACTACATTTTTCTCATGAAGGAAAGTTCTATGATTACAATTTTATCCTAATAGAAAAGTTCTATGATTACAACTTTTTCATAAAGTTCTAGGAGTACAAATTTTTCATGTTCAATAACTGCAACCTATTGCAGAACGAAAGTCGTATTGAAGGTATCACATAGCTAAAATGTTATCAAGTTACGCATTACATTAAATTCGGCTGTTAACAAGCACTTAAAATTGTTTTTGCTTTATGAAGTTTTATGACTACGCCTTTTCCATGAAAAAATGCAAAACAGGTCACCTGAAGCGGATTTTACAGTTTTGTGTAGAATAACTATTTTTCGAAACATCTGGCAATTGTGATCTCTAAATCTTAGGTTGCATTTTTTTTTATTATGAAATTCTGTGACTACAACTTTTCCTAAATTACGGTATAACTGAAAAGTAACTTTTTCCAATTTTTTTCTTACTAATTTTCTGAAACACATTAATTGTGCCTTGTTTCAGCCGTGTTCATGATTTCTCTAAAAATTTATTAAATTACAACCTTCATTACGAAGTCAATTTTTTCAATTATGAAGTCAACCCGGGGAGATAAAGCGCCCATTACGGGACACTTTTTCGAAAAAAAAGAAATTCAATTTTACTAATCTTGCTGTTTTTCAATTTTTATCGTAGTCACATAATTAAACAGATTTTATTGTTAATTTTTTTTAATTCTATTTAAATTGAATTATTTCCAGTTTTGATGGCTCCTAGGTACGAAATATGTGCTCCTGAAAATTCCTGTATTTTCGAGCATTTTCATTTCAATTTAGAATATTTTGAAAAAAGTGAAAAAATTCAGAGTTTTTTGTCGTATTGGTAAAATGTTCAAAATCTGGTGAACAACCATGCTCTAAGAATGAGTCGTACAGTTTTACTTGGTATTTTTGTTTGACGGTTTAATCGTAGTTGCGACAATGGTTTCACCAAAAGTGAGAGTTTGCGTATAGCGGACAAACCAGTTTTGGCATCTAGGAATCAACAGTTAACAAAAAGCCACTAACCATAAACTTTAGCATATTTCTAAAACATTTTGGGTTTGATGGAACTTGAATCGAGGAACAATTCTTTCACAGGAGTTCAATGATTTGGCACCACAAACTACTTTTTCTTAAAAAATTTAACGTGATGGGTTGTCGGGTAGAAAATGTTAATGACTTGCGAGGGGATGGTTTTGATAGTAGCTACCCATTAAGAGGACTGAAAGAAATTGGCAAAATTATCGAAGACAATGTTTCAGTCCTATCTTGTTTAAGATTTCTACAGCAGCATAACTTAAGCAACTCTTTTCTTAAATATACTGAAAAGTTTTTTGACACTCGTTTCTCGCCAATCTTCATGTAGCATCAGGCGAGAAAAGAATATGGAAAAAATCTAACCCCAAAGCCGTTTTGCGGCAGTGTCTTAAGTTTTTGATGATTGTTTTTTTCTGTCGTGTTACTCGACGCTTTATCTAAGTTCACCATGAACAAGTGAAGGTTTTCGTCAAACCAAACTTCATGCAGAATTTTGAATACCCAGGTTGAGGTCCAAACCCAAATTTTTGTCTGATCAGACTTTCCAGACCGAAAATATCTCTGATCAGACTTTCCAGACGAAAATTCACCCTGATCAGACTTTCCAAACCCAAGTTACCTCTGATCAGACTTTCCAGATACAAAAAGTCTCTGATCAGACTTTTCAGACTGAAGGTGTTCTCATCAGAGCATCTTCAGACCATTTTCCAGACTCAAATTCAGACCATTGCCCAGACCTTAATCAGACTATGATCAGACTCAAGTGCGCTCGAAATAATCTGATCAGAGAAAGATTCTATTTATGAAAAAATCTCTTAATTGTGCAATAATTTTTTCATTTCATAAAAACTGATGTTTGCAGTATTTAATTTATCTAAGGGAAAATCAATTATAAAAGTATTGCTAAAGAAAAAAACCCAACTGTTGAGAAAAATTTTTATTTAGTGTACCATTTAGTGTATATTTCTGACTAAATTGATGAGTTTAGACAGCTTTCCACAACAAACATCGTGATCTCCAGTTGATCAAAATTTCTTCTGAAAGGGACCGGCCTCTTCTATCAGCTGGACTCCTTTTTTTCTGATGTGAGCTATCGGACTTTAGATGAGTCTCTGATTAGAACGCTGCTTTATGGCTGCGTATTGGCAGACTCAACATCTCATAGTAAAAAAAAACAAAAAATGAAAAAAATAATGCGCTCGAAATGGTCCCTGATCAGGACCAATTGCGTTCAAAAATATTTCTGATCAGACCCAAGTGCGCTCGAAGTGGTTATGATCAGACCCAAGTGCGCTCGAATCCGCCTATGATCAGACTTTTCAGACCAAATCGACCTCTGGTCAGACCATCTCCAGACCATCCTCCCGACTGTAGTGCGCTCGAACTTCCTTCCAGACCCTGTAATTTTGGTCTGGGAACACACGGGTGTGCGCTCGACTGGGTCTGATCATAAACCAATTTGGGTCCGGACCTCAACCTGAGTATTCTAGTAAACTGCTTAAGTTTTTGTAGGTAAGTTTGGCTCTCACGCCTGTGTAGTAAGCCAGGGTTGGAGTGAAGATGGGGTGAAGATGATAGAGGGTGCTGGCATTCCTGTTTGGGCTTCTCATCCAGACTTCCCTGGACTCATCTGGTCCGATTACTCCCAGTGTGAACATGCCATTCTAACTGACGTAAGTTTACTTATCTTGAGTGTCACCATCAGTTATCTTGTAAGGTCTTACCAAACTCTCTTGTAACAACTCGTCATGATTATGCGTCGCTTGGCTAAGATTTTGGAAGACAGCTTTCCAGATCATAAACGATATAATTATGCCTGCTAAGATTTTACAGAAAATAAAATCACCCTTATCGAAAGTTTTTTCATCTCAAGAACCATAAACAAGACCATAAATGGTAATCAAATAAGGGTCCGAATTTTTTTTTTATATTCTTGTTATGATTTCTAAGACCTAATTATACTCTTAAATATGGTTTCCAAGATTTCATACAAAATTGGCATCATTCATTTCACTTATGGTCAGACGCATGATACTCAAAAACCATATACGAGAATAAGGCTGCTCAAGAAACAATTATGGTCCTACACGTGGTTTCAAAGAAATATTTATGGTTATATGAATTGTAATTAAGAACCATTTATGAGATCGGTCATGTTTAATTGAGTTTAATTAGTATTTTAAGATTTTACGGTCCTCTATGAGGCATAACAGTTTTGAATTTCGTTTCTAATATTATTGATTGTTGCCCAAGATTTGAAATTATTTTTAAAGCAATATGGTGACGAGTAAACTAGAAAAGCGAAAAAAATAAATTAGTGTTATTAGAAGTGAAATGAAAGGACAGCTGCTTCAGAAAAAGTAACATCTGCATCGCTTTTCACTACAACTCTGCGATCAGTTGCAATCCTGAATTTTTGTTTTTGCTTTCACTAAGCAGTCCGTTATATTCAAAATGCAGATTTAAAATTGATTCGAAAAATAAGAATTGGTGCTATAGCTCTAGCTAGCAGAACGAATTGTTTCTTTTAACCTTGAACTTTGCTTTCACTAGAGATCAAAAGAGTTCACTTTTATGATTGCCTTTTCTAAAAGGCTGACAAATGGAGAAATATTTTCTATAACTGTGCTCAATATATAGAGACCCGAGTTTATGAATGAGACCTGAGCCCTAAGAGTTGAAAAAATGGAAATTCGACCTGTGAAAACAATAGTTTTACAAGATATCAGAATACTTTAAAGACAAGGAATCAGAGTTATAAAATGTATTACGATCTGAAAAGCTAATTGTTTCATCAATTGTTACACATTTTCAATTCAACCACTGCAAGCTTATTTTGAAGACTGCATGATGCATGAGAGCTTTACATTGAGATCACAAAAGATGAACAGTTTTGGCAATATGGACTTTTAACAATGAAGATTACATCCACTGTCCAATAGTGGTATATTAAGATAGATAAAATGCCGTATTAGAAATTAAAAAATCTTATATTATACGACAATTTAATTTTTCTTTCGATATACTAATAGAAAAATCTGATAAAAAACTTATAGGATTTGGAATAGATCGAGCCCTTTATGCATGTAATTGTTTTTAACTAGGTGCAATTATGCTAATTTCCATAGAGTATTTCCATATGCTATTTTCACGTGTCTTGATCATTTCGCAATAAAATGCTAAATGTTTTTAGATTTTTCTTCGACTTTCTTGCAATCGAGAAGTTATCAATCTGTGAGGTGTATCTGACTAAACTGAGCAGTTATGTCACCTTGTTTTTCTCAGTGCCCTATGTAGCAAAAGTTGCCAGAATAAAAGTATATTTCCGTAGCCCAAACCATAAGCCGCTTCACTGCACTTTCCATATTTTTCCCTAGCCAAGGAGACCGAACAAAAATAACGTAAGTAATGTTCGGTATGTTCTGTTTTCCACGTATAAAATTGTCAAATTGTTTGGTGCGTTCGGAAGGTTCGGTGTGTTTGTTATTTTTGGTTTATTCGGTTGTAAACATAAGAAATCATTGCAATGTTCGGTCTTTTAAATTTGGTAATTTAGGTTTTAAACGTAAGAAATTGTCGGTATGCTTGGTTCAAAAAATCTTGAGTTAACCCGATGTTTTTTGAAAAAAATTGATATCTTTATTCAAAAGGAATAGATTTCATTCTTCCCAAGGAGCTCTTCAAATCAACCCTAATAAGGTTCAGAGTTTCCTTATTTAATGGAAATCTGAGAAGGCACAAGATTTCTCAGAAAAATAGGTTTAGATTTTCATACAATCATAGTTGCATGAAGCAAATATCATTATTTTAGGGTTAGTGGATATCAATCAGGTCAAGGAGTTATTCAAATGTAAACAAACTTGGCATAAAACCGAACATATCGAATCCAAGAAACCAAGCATAACGAAGAATTCTTACGTTTTAAACCAAACACACGGGTTCTAAGACCAAACATACCAAATCGAATGAAGCCAATATACCAAAGATTAACTCTCAATATTTAAAACCAAACATAACGAGTCTCGAATTTAAAAAACCAAACACAAACCGCAATTACTCACGTTCAAAGTTGAATAAACCGATGATTTGTTACGTTTAAAATCCAAACGCATCGACGATACCGAGGAAACAAAGTGTGAGGGCTTTCGCCATTTCCGTCCAACTAAAACCGAACATGTCGGCCTTTTTCTTACGTTTAAAAACGTCGTTTTCTGCATTAAAGTTGCACTTGTTGGTTGAAAGCAGTTTATTTGATCGATATCTTATACTACAGTTCTTATCGGAACGAGAGTTGGTTAACTAATTTTATCAAAAATTTTTACCGGCATCGAGAAGTTATGAAGGTGGGTTCTTGAAAGATTTCAAAAATACCATGACAACAATGCTTTTTTAACATTAGGTCTCGTGACGATTGCCATATTGCATAAGTTTAACCACTCTGTAATTGATTGGACTATCATTTTCCACAACTCTTTTCTCAGCAAATTTGCTAGCGGAAGAGTGGCGAGAAGAGAGTGACTGAAAACTGTAGTCTAATCCCAAAAGCACAATTTTTGCCTCTCAGATTTTTCAGATTTTTGAAGCTTGCATTCGGCGTTATCAATTTATTTCATTGAGACGTTGCACAACTGTTGTTATCCCATCGAGATATGCATAAAGCACATTAGACTGCTTAATTTTCTCCTTCGTTATTAATGGTTTGACTATGGTACCTATTGGTCTCGTTTCATTCAATTAATAACTCAATTTGTTGAAAACAGTAGACTACTGTAATAAATTTAGTTTTTGCGTGAGTGTTGTTGCTGCATATACGGTTTCTCTTTGTTTCAGAAGTATCGAATAATTCAGCTGATCTATTACGTGGGACATCTTCTCTCATTCACCTTCACCCTCCTCGCTTTCATCATATTCGCATTCTTCAAGTGAGCTCAAAAACTAACAGCAAGTATACATTCTGAAAGTTAATACAGGTTTTAACAAGTCGAGGGTGGAGGTACCACTGGATTTAATCCATAAAACATCCGAGTTCAAAAAATTGAACTCCAATACTGCCTCTACAGACAATTTTTTCCATAAATCATTTAGCAGCACCAAAAAATGAAAGGCACCATGAAAAAAGAGCACATTAACAATTGTCTTTTGCGATGCAATGGAACTCCACCTCAAACAGTAAGTTAGAAATTGTTAATGAAATAGTTATTGAGGTTAGACCTGAAGCTCTTCGGAACGCACAAAAAACAAAAATTGGGAAACCGGGTAACCAATGACTCTAGACCTTATTACCAATTTTGAGCTTTTGTGAAACCTTGATTTGGCGCCAACTCCGTTTTAATTTTCTTGTGTTATTCCTCCTTGTTGCTTCAAAAGTTTCTGGAACTGCTGAGACAACTTTTTTACGAGAGTTTTTTTTGCCAAGATGCTTTTAAGCTTCTCGAACGAGCGTTAATATTGCGTTGAATAAGGGTAAAATGTCTATTATTGCTATATTATTACTCTAGGAAGCTTCATTGTCCCCGGAATGTGGTGCACATGAACTTTTTCGGATCAATCGCAGTGTTCTGCTTCTTCTACTTCATCCAAATACTCCTCATGCACACACTCCTCACTGACACACTCCTCTGCAATGCCACACACATCGTCGTATGTATACTTACTCTACTTGCTACTTCAAGTCACACCTAGAGTTCACTAATTGAGTTCAAACGATGCTGAAGATCACCTGATCAAAAAGAAAACAGTGTAAAGTCGATATTTTAGTGGTGTGAAGTAAGCAAATATGTTGGAAATTAAACAATCAAATACCCAAACTATCTTAATGGCTAATGAAATGACGTCTGCTACAGTTGACTTATGCCTACTTTTGCATAGTTTCTTAATATAGCTATATAGCCAAATAGTGGCAACTGATCATCGTTCTTCGGATTTCCTCAAGTCTTCCGGCAAAGTTCCTCAAGTCTTCTGGCAAACTTCTGACTAAGTCTTCTTGCAAACTTTTTATGACTTAAGTTGGGTTACCTAGTTGTAAGGATACATGTGTGGCTCGTTTAGCAATTACAATTAAGCATTACAGTTAAGCAAAAACAGAGCTGTATAAAACACGCATAGCCGCACAAAATTGAAGGCACTAGATGGAAGGGTTAAGCAACGAAGTTTTAAATTTGCTGTATTTTGGCTGTTTTCTTACGTTTGGAACAGTGATCAGAAATATTTAAAATGTGAATTAATGCCGTAGAACAAACAAAATGATTATTCTTAATCAGAAAACAAATTACACAGGGAAAGTTCGTTTTAACTTTTAAGGCGGTAATCGTGACTTTTTTTCAAGACATAATATAAAGAACTACTCATTGTTTCACCCAAAATGAAATGGGCTCATGATCTTAGTACTGGCGCTACATTTTTTATTAAGGCATTCTTTGCCGAACGATACGTTTGGCCAAGAGGTACAAAAGTGTTATAAAAAAACTACCTGAAAACTAAAAGGATTGTTTTTGAAACGATTGTTTCTCAAAGAAAAATTGACGCACAAAGTTTTTGAAAATTTTCCCATTATTGTTCTTTTCAAGCTTCGTGTGTACGTCTTGCTAGTATTTTTCGTAAATTTATTTTTACAAATATTTCTGATTGCAAAGATAACTGATCTTAATGTTAGCTGATCTTAATGTTAGCTGATCAGATAACTGAAGTTAATGTTGGTTTGGTCTTAGTTTCAAAAAAATTAGAGACATTGAATTGTACAGGGCCGCTGTGTTTTAAGTCCTCATAAATTTGACTAACTTGAATTTTATTCGTGCGCTCGGTTTTTGAGATATATTGTTGCTTCATTCGAAATTTTTTTTCAATGGGAACTAAAAACAGAGTGGAAATTTTGTCACGAGGATTTCAAAAAAGGAGCAAAAAAAAACGGTTTATTTTAGTGGGACATGAAATCGTTTCAATTTCCACCTAAAGCGGAAAGAAAAAACAAAGTGTGCCCAAAAAATCCAGCTTTGATAGTTTTTTTTCCACATTGAGCAATTATACTTCAGTTTTCACTGTTTTCTTCTCTAATTTCTACCATTGCCTTTAAGAGCTAACTCATGTGCACTAGTCTAATGTTGAGTAATTAGGATTTTTGAATTCAACAAAAAGCAGCTAACAATTTCTATAACTTCGAAACTAAATTCATCGCTATTTTTAAAGTTCCCCCGATTTCGTAGTTCTCTATGTTTCTCGTCTCATAAGGACTATCAGCATTTCCCATGGACTGAGACATGATTGACTAAGGGACATGTTCAATCTTTTTTGTGCCTGACGTTTCTGATAACTTTAATACTAGAAGTTTGAAAATTATCATTGGTTTTGCTTGAGTATGGCTCTTTAAAGAGTCTTCTGAGTCGTCCTATCGATTATCAATTGTCTTATCAATAAGTTTTGTCAATCTTGCATAAGTTTTTCAGAGAAGCTTGGCTGGGTCTACAAAATGGTATGATTGATCAGTATATGATCAGTATAGTTGTCTCAATTCATATTTTTTTGTATTTGGCTGCTTTGAATCCACTTAATGATTTCTGAAATTTATCAAAGGTTTGTCAAATTTTGCACGTCTTTACTTTTTCTATCTGTTTTTTGGTCCTTATTATTATAAATGAACGGTTCCTAGTGATTGCTGTTGCTGGATCCTAGTGATATGACTCATAATTGATTTTCATGTTACACCCAATCTTCTAATTTTTATAGCGACAAATAACACTACTGATTCACGAAAAATACCCGGGTTGAAGTTTCTTTGATTTCATACAAGGATTATATATGATTTCATACTGTCCATACTTGATTTCTTAGTACGATCCTTGTATGAAACCAAAGAAATCATATATGATCCTTGTATGATTACCAAGAAATCATATATGATCCTAGTACGAATACCAAGAATCATACATCTTTTTTTAAAATCTTTAACCATTTATGTTTTTTTTTGTTTTTATTCGGTGGGGCATCACACGTATGATACCCCGGCATCACATTGTGATCCGCCAAAAGACCCTAACGTACAATATCAATTGCAAGTTGGGCACAAAATAAAAGAGTAAGTCCAAACAAATAACAAAATTTTTGACATACTGTGAAGCCAGTTGAGACATAATAAATGCTCATTTATAAAAAAATTAATCAAGAAAAAAATGCATATCACGTCATATTCGTTTTCTGAATACGTTTAAACCACAAAGTTATTCTTTAAGCGCACACAAAGAATCAAATGTGGATTGGAAATGCGATATAATAATTTAATAAGTCTTCTGACTACATTATACGAGAATTTGTGGCACCAGTCAGTGTATTATGTGTCATATATGACCTTGTATGAAATCCAAGAAATTTTTTCAATTTCAATGGAAAATCAAAATTATACAGTTTTTAGTCTTTGAATTTTTTTGTATGATCCTTGTATGATTTCAAGGAAATCATATATGGTCCTTGTATGACTACCAAGAATTCATACAAACCATATATGACCTAGTATGATTACTAAGAATCATATATGACCTAGTACGAAATCAAAGAAAGTTGTATGATCGTTGACCCGGGTATCAATAATTTTCTTTGCGTTTGTTGTCTTGTCTTTTGCAGCTGTCTTTTACTGGTCTTATTCACACTTAAAATACATAAATTAATATTGTTTTTATTGACAATTTTTTTTACTTTGGATGCCTGTTTGCCGTTTCTAACTATTTTAACGCTGCATGATTTGGAATCTAACAGTTTTTAGTTTTGTTTTTTTTTTCTTGTCGTTTTGAATGACCTATCACTTAGTTTTTTCAGTTATTTAGATCTGTTTGTCTCCCTGAATAAGCATGATTGAATCAATTAAATGGTACTGGTCCTATTATCTGGGTTATAACTTTGTCTGCTAAGCTGTCTTATTACTTATTGTCATTTACGACAAGCATCAATGACTGACTTTTTCATTAAAGGCAGTTGGCGCAATTTCTTGGCCATTTTGTAGCTTTTGTAGCTTTTGCTTCAATTCAGTTTGAGACCATTTGTGCTCAAAAATGTCACTATTTAAGTTTGAGTCTTGTTGATCTATTTGGCTTCTGGTCTAAAAATCTGGCTCAATAGTTCACATTGCATTATAGAGTGAAAAGTTGAATTTATTCAATAATCAAGTGTGTAGCTATTGGTTTGATACATACTTTTTGATCTCCCAGGTTTGAGCTAGCTACAACCAAAGCCAACCCCCTTGCCAGTCGTTTGAGGAGCAATTCACATTAATGGGTTATTTTTCGAGTGGGGACCAAAAAAAATTCTCGAATTTCCTAGCCTTCTGACGAAGAGAGTCTTGCTCCCCGCAAAGTTTAAGCTAGCTACCCCCCACCAGTCGTTTAAGGAGCAATTCGCATAAATTTCAGTTATGTTTCGAGTATAGTTATATTGTGTAGGTGCAATACTGCTTCCAATGTACCTATTTCTGGATGTTATGTGAGGCTGCCTATCTTCACAGAACTGTAGTCACAAATGTATTCGGACACAACGAAAAGCTAACCAGATTCATACTACTCGGATGGGGTGAGTTGCACTTTTTTCAACTATTCTCTTATCGCCACCCGAGACCCTAACGGGCGTAAAAACAAGCGGCTTCAAATCGTGTAGAAGATAGATTTAAATCCTGCACCAGTCTTGCAAAACTTTTTAGGGCTCTTAAATTATTTGACATTCATCGGCTGCTAGTGAAACGAAACTTATATGCATATCATCACAGTGAGAACCCGCAGTCCATAAATATGCCAATAGAAAAATAAAATTTATACAATTTAAAGTTAGAGTAAATTTTTTGACTTCAAATACGAGAAAGCTTCCATATTCAACGTAGGTTTCAAAATTTTCAATTCCATTTTCAACGTATGTCTCTGTGAGCTCAACTTCAAAGTTCTTAATACTAGTGAATTAGTTACTACACTTAGCGGAAAAATTGTTGCATTATCGGCAAAATATATGGGAAATTATACGCATCCCATTTGTTATTTAGCAGTTTTGAACTGAATCATTTGTGGACATTTCTTGTTCTAGGCACTCCCTTGCTGGTCATCTCCTCATACATCGCAGTCAATGTTGCAATTGGAAACGCAAAATTGTGAGTTGCAAAATTTAGTACCTTTTTCGGTCGTTTAACTAATAACTTGTAGTAATTGTTGATCATTCATTATCTTAAGATCTTAAAAGAGATATTGGAAAAATAGGGACGGGACTATAGGGATTACATTAGTTATATATGCTAAAAGGAACCACAATGCTACTTTTGCAGCAAACCTAATTTATCTGGTTTGTTACTAAATGATTTTTGAAAATTATAGAAATAATTTAAATTTCTGATCAGAAAAAAGTATCAAAACAAAGGGAGAAGGTTTAGCAGATACTTTTTAAAGACAAAATTTAATGGATCAAATAATTTGCTGACCATTTTGTTTTACATGGGATAACAAAAACAGCCAGGAAATTTTCTTTGCCATTTTCCAATTGTTCTGATATAACTGGAAGATAATATTTTGATGTTTTTTTTCTTTTTTTCTCTAATTTTTTCCAAAAGTTGATACCATTTTTAATTGGCTTAATATATCAATTAACTTTGACTTTTCAAAAGTTAATCAACGTTTTGATTTGAAAAAAAATACCACTGGGGTTTTTTCAACTCATACAACTGCGATGAACTACACTAAGTATTGAATTTTTATATCAAAAAGTTATGCTCACTAACGTGCGATGGCAGAAAAAATTGCAACCAGGCTGATCCGCAATCTTGTTTTAATTGTCTAGCAATTGAAGCAGAGAGATTTTTCCTTTA
>NW_027452565.1:0-47864 GCF_964194025.1 Convolutriloba macropyga | reverse complement strand
TCTACCTCCTCGATCAATTATGAGTTCTCGTAAAGCAAGTTTTTGATAATGGAAAAGGTTTTCTTAAAAATGTCCTGGGATTGCTGATTTTGTGATCATCGCAATAGCTATTTTTCTGATTGGATCATTGCTAAAAACTTTTTACTGAATAAACTGTTTCTGCCCTGAAGGAACAAAAAATGTACGTGCAATTGTTTCCATAAAGTTGTAACAAGCAAGCTGATGAGTTAAATGATATTTGGTAGTCTGGTGATACACTTCGTTAACAACAACACGTCTTGTAAACAGGGAACAGTCAAGAATTCTAAGGGACAGGTGAGGATTGTAGGAGATCATGTAAAAAATGGGTCTTTCACGAATCAGTTTCAATCTAACTTTTGTATTTGGAAGCAGTAACTTTTAACATTGGAACAAATCAATTGCTAATTTCCGTAGTAAGTAGTTCCAATTTTCAGCAAAACTTCTTTCTCTCGATCTATAAACAGACTTTTCTCAAATTCGCTGGCTCTTTTTCAAATTCGTAACCATGGCAAGCCAAAATATCTTCATTATTTCTTCTGGAAGCGTTATATGCATTGGACACTAAAGCCTTGTATCCATAGAGAAGAGTTTTCACAGTTAGAGAAGAGACAGTGTAAAAAAATATTGGCGTGAATTAGATGATCTAAAACATCATCTGTGAAATAAATTCACATATCTGCTTTTCCATGCTCGTTTTTTTCATAAGGTCAACAAAAAATCTTCCCTTTTGTAAACCAACTTTGATTTGAAGATGGATATCTCTCATATCAATATATATGCCTCGATCTGTTTCAAACTCGAATTCAATGCTGCTTTTATCCACTTGAAGTACTTGAATTACTGGGATAAATTTCTGAACGAGAGAAGATTCAGTTGGTTCGAAAACAGGAAAATCACCAAGCATGAGTTTGTAAAGTGACCACAACTAAATTGCTATTATTTGCTGATCCAGTATTCTTTTTAGCTTAGAAAAAATATCTCTTCTAGTTCAACAACAAGGACTGGTTTTTTGGGGAACTCTTCGAATAATGCGACGTCTCCTAATTTTTCCACCACCTAGCTGTTTACGTAATGTTTTCTTTCCAACATCTGAAGCCACATAATTGAAATTTTTTCTTTCCAGTTAGAACATTTTCATTTTCTGGTGTAGCTATATCAAGCAAATCAGCGCCAACTCTTTTTTGCTGCTGGGACAACATATCTCTTCAAAAATGGAATAGATCTCCTCTCAATTGTTTGTGCTAACGCTTCGAATCCTCTTCCCCTCTGTCTTGAATAAACAGGGAAATACGCTAAATCACTATCAGCAAACCATTTTCTACAACTTTAAATCTCAAAATGATTGTCAGAAGTTTTTCCTGTCACACCAACAGAGTTGAAAGGAGTTTTTCATTATAAGAGTCCCGGAACTCGAGTTTTATGTTGTGGAATGTGTTTTTTTAGAATTTTTTTAGTTTGTAATTTTGGAAAATTTTGATAATTCATGTATTCTCCCGTTGAGATGATGTCTGCATTCTTAACTTTGGATATAGAACGAACGCATCGTAAAAGAGCAGCTGTTATATTCTACAATACCACTATATACTTTGAGGTGCGCATTCGTATAATGTCATAAGGGAACTTGGGAAATGTGGAACATCACCACACATGAAAACAACCATACCATAAATAGCCTCTTCGCATCCAAAGACATGACAAAGATCTGCTCTAAAAATGCCAAGTAAAGAGTTCTGATTAGGAAAACTCAAATAAATTCGCTGCGTATTTTTGTTAACGTCTAACTTGATTGGCGTTTTTTGCATACATTTCACGTTCCTGAATTTTTTTGTTCAGTTGATTGACAATATCAGAGATCGAGGGGTATAGGCCTGGTTCAAGTGTGTAATAAACCGATGGTTTAGTATCTGGTGTTGCTTCATCTAGAGAGAAGAACTTACCCCCTCTGTTATGTTTTGGCACAAAGGATACGACAGTTCTGTTATCGCTACCTCCTATTCTCCATCAAAATTAATTTGTTCATGTAAAAAATTCGTGAATGATCTTAATGTATTGATTAGGCAACAATCAAACGACGCGTTGGAAACCAACTCAACAGTGAAAGAACTCATCATTAAAAGATACATTTTGAAAACTCTTGTTCATAAAACTTACCTAGTATCTCATCGCCTTGCTATCCGCAAAAGTTATAGGTTGGTGGCCTATAATTAGCAATTTTAACAATTTTGAAGATTTCATTTGTGAACTGAGATTTACAAGCTCTAGTTTTGATCTAATAAATTTTGATTTTCTTGTCCATACAAAATTTTCGAAACCCATCAATAAACTCTGATCCGTCATAAACCTATACGTTCGTTGGCATACTCTTTTTACGCAACATTTTTTTGAAAGCTACAAATGTATCAGTAGAGTACTTTGACTTCATTGGTTGCAGAAGGACAAAGCGAGAAAAGACGTCAACACATACTAATAAGTACTTCACTCCATTATTAGAGTCCGATAATTTGTCCATAAAAGCATGATCGAGACTCCAGATCTCACTGACTCGCTTATCAAATGCTGGTAATCATTTGAAAGGTCGTGTTGCTTGACGATACTTTGTGTAGGAATCTTTACTGTGCAGAAAGTAGGCAACTTTCTTTTTGGATACCTCACTTGCCTTTTGTAGATTTTTAATTGATCCATATACGGCTTTTCAATCTCTACAGAGTCTTTGTCATTGGCTTTTTCGGGTTTTGAAAGCAATCTAGCTCCCTCTGTCTTTGCTTTTGGCATCTCTGTTTATTACTTTTTGCGGCTTCATTCCGATAGCATCGAGTAGTGTCTATTAAATGTCGGAAAAATCAACGCTCTTTCTTTTTATTGCCAAAATATAATCTGGGAAAAATACTTCTGTATCTCTTGCATCTAATAAAGTTGTGTCGGTGAAAGACAACTTGACTAGCGGCAAAATCAAAATTTGATCTACAATTGATTCGTTCTTGAATGATCTGGTTCTGTTGCTGATTTCCCTGTAATTAGGGATCAAATGTGTTCATCAAACTGGTTTCTGCTCAAAAGTCTCCAACTTTTTAACTTCTAATTTAAATTTTTATTCGTGAAGGTGTTGCGGAATCAAAAAAACTGTTCCATTTCAAGACAGTCAATTAATGATAGATGTTGTCAAATTTTATATGAGCTCTCATCCTTTTCGTGAACTTAAAATTGATCTTTTTTTATTTATTCCAGTTTTTGTTTGCGAAGGGGTTCATGAATTTTGTCTCAGTACTTTATTAAATCTTGTTTTTGTATTTCTTCTAGTTATACATCGAGAAGGTATACTATACTATCCTTTGGATATTTTCTTAGGAAAGTTTTCTTGAAGTTCTGGGAATACGTTCGGAACGTTATCAGTGATATAGAGTTATCAGTGATCAGAGAGATGTTGTTTGTTCATCGTTTAAAAAAGTAATCTCTTGTTTCGTTTTAAAAAGAAAAGAAATAGTGGGAATAGAACCATTGTTTGTGCAAAATCTAGCAGATTCGACTCTTTTTGGAGTACGATCAATAAATAATTGACCATACCGGATCGAAGTAGCTTTTGTATACCAATTTTCTTATTGTGATCCTAACCCGAGCTGTTGACTAAGACTGTTAATCTGGAAAATATCTCTAGAAAACTTGAATAAAATCATATAAGTGTTTTGTAACTCAATATCTCTTCCCAACCTACTCTGATGAAAAATTATGCTTTTTGTATATATATATATATATATATATATATATATATTTATATATATATATATATATATATATATATATATATATATATATATATATATTTATACATATATATATATATATATATATACATATATATATATATATATATATATATATATATATATATATTGTACTATGTGCTTTGTGCCTTCCAGCTGTTGCAATTTTGACAAAATCTTTCGAGCTCAAGACTTCCTCACAAGAATCATCAAAAATCAGCAAATACTTTGTTCCATTATCGGGTTGACTCTGAATGAACTAAAAGTCAACTCCTTGAAAAAAAATGAATGTTCTTAATGTTTTTGGACATTAGTCCGTAATGTGATTGATAATGTTGATAAAAATAGTAAATTTTATCAAAGTTGGGTTGAAAAGTTCCAATAATTAGCAAATCAGGTATAAGACAATATTTTCCAGAACCGCTTGATCCCACCAATGAAAAAAAATTGCGTTCCTTAAACGAAATTATGTTGTTCATAGTTTAGCAGAAGGTAAAATATAACCGACTTTACTAGATAAGATAGCAATCCAAACTGTTGTTTCTTCACAAGTTTCGATAATAGTTATTCTTACTATACAGCACGCTAATATTAACAAAATAACAAAAAAGAGGAAAAAAACACGAGAGATCTATTACAAGTCTGTCCAAAACTTTTCCACTATTGTCGTTCCTGGTTATTATGATCAACGACAAAATTACCTAAATCTAAACCGTTATCTGTATGCTTGGTCATTTATACCTTATTTTTAATGGGAAAATCGTTTTTATCTAACTAGAAATGCGATTTTTTTCTGATTTCAGAAGTAGTAAAATAAAAATAATTAATTAAAAAACAATCAGAAATACAATTAGAAATTACAAATATTATACGTTATCAAAAAATCAAGAGTCCAAGTTCCGTAAGCATAAGCTTTTTCTCTTCACAGTGAACTGTCTTTTTGTGTCGATACGGATAGTTTCTACAATCCCAGTCAGAATCCGAGATGTTGAGAAGTTTGGAAACTTTTGGCCAAACAAGTTCATTAAGATTCTCCACATCTTTACACAAATAATTTCAGAGGAGATTACACTTCTCCAACCCTTTTGCAAAGTATTTTGTTGTAGGCGAACAATGTTGGCGAATGATTGACGACAACTCAGTATTTTCCAGTTGTTCCTTATTTCAATAAATCTCATGTAAATTTTTAATGTTCCTCTTTGCTTGAAAAGTAGGTTTATAGTCTTTGGGTGGCAGGAAACTGTATCCCAATACAATTCCATCCTCGAAAACGCCCAACTCCCTGACAATTTTTCCCTCCAAGCAATCAATATCAAATACAATGAGAGACATTCTTTTTTCTATTTTGAATTATAACAAAAAGGATTAGCAGTCTAGCTTTTTGAAAATTTGTGGATGATAAAATTTAATAAAAACACAAAATATTAACCCATTTAAATGTCACAAGAAACATGAGCTTGGAAAATTTGGTAACTTGTAACAGTATCCTGGACCCTTTGTTGTAGTTACTTCAACCACTCCAGCAGAATCGCGTAGTATAGCATGTAATCGAAAAACTTTCAATCTAGCAAAGAAAAAGTCTAAAAAAGAATTTCCATAACCAATAAAACCTCTATAAGGAAATTTTTGGTTTATTTCTTCCAAGTTTATATTTGCGTCCCAAATCTTACAGGCCGCTAAAATACAGTTTTTGCGCTTTTCGTTTTTGGGAAACATTGAAAGCATGTTTCCGTAACAATTGAATATGTTGACAAAAATGACAATATTCATCAACTTTGCGTTCCTTCGTCCATGTCAATGCAAGTTTTCTTAAATTTTTCAATATAAGATAAAAGTTTACGGAGATGCTCTAGTAAGTTCTCGTACTCTTCTTTTTTTAATTCAATATTTGTCAGAAAATTTCGCTGATATCCGTTCCAACGATGTTGTGAAATGGTAAACTGTTGTTTATCTGAACGATATATAAGACTTGTTCTGCGTAATCCGTTCTGAATAACTTAAATTCTGAAATTTGGGACTCTATGTCCAAATTTTCACTTTAATTCTGAAATTTGGGACTCTATGTCTAAATTTTCTAATTTGGGAAAATTTTGAGCTTCAAGAACAGTCTAGTAATATCTTTATTGTTCGGAATGAAAGCTCACGAGAACAACTTTTGAATTGTCTCTGAGACTCAAAAAAATGTGTCTTGAGCAACCAATATCCCAAATCATTCTCAGATCAAAGATTTTTAAAATGAAATTTTTATTGTAGAGAAAACAAAGACATATTATGAATTCACACAACAAATGTTACTGAAATGTACATTGAAATTGTTCGAAAAGGCATTCAAATTTTGAATCAGTTCCTTGAACTCGTCCAAAGTGTACCTCACATAAGTCACCTGCTTGAACTCATTGTTTTCTTTACGACAAAAGAGTCGAATCTGCACACAAATTGAGGCTGGATTCTCTTGAACGTATTGAATGACAGTCACAATTATCCGTCGGTTTTGTCCTATGCCGGCATCTCTGACATTGTGACATCGTTGCAGCACATCACCCATACATGTGTTCTTATCAAATTGAGCCGGTTGCTCACTCAGTTCTAACTCCCCATTCAGGATATTGTTCTTGAGGAAACAAAGTTTTTTGAATTCGTAATCTCCATTTCGTAATCTTAAATGCTCCAGATTTACCTTTTTTGAAGTCTTTGAAAGTTGATTCAGAAAAATTTTAACCATTTGTAAAAATTTTGGACACATTAAATCTCCCAAATCTTTTTGGGTTAGAACCTATTTCTATATTAAGTGGAACCGAATCATTTTCAGTTTAAGATGGAGAATCGGTAAACATAGGTGGAGCATTCGACTAAAACGGAGAGACTTTAGAGAGAGACATTTTATCAACTTGATCAGACTGAGAGAAATTAATTGAATGATTTGACTTGTAATTTTATTTCGTCTTGTGATTCCGATCATTCACAATTGGCTAATACTAATAGTAGCTTCGTCCGAACACCCAGAGGGGTATCGTACTTCCTTTCTTTTGGAAATAATGACGCTCAGCAACCTGAGGAAAATCTAAAATCAGACAGTCAGAACATTCAAGTAGCTGTTAATTTATCGGACAATGCCGCTAGACCTAACCATCCTTCTGCCCAGGGTGGAGCATTGAATCTGACGTCAAATGATGCCAATAACTCTGAACAACAACAGACCCAAGCAGCAAACATAAACAACAATATAATGCTAAGTCCACGCACAAACATCCCAATTTTTGTGAATCAGAGCACAAACAATCAAAACGTTGTTGCTAATTCAAGCAACACAAATGCTTTCGTAAGCCAACCGTTCAACACTCAGAATCAAAATGCACACGTTCAGAGTAGACATAACCCAATTCCGAACCATCGTCAAAATTATTATCCAATGGCAAGCCACCTCTTACCAAATTTAAAGCTTTGGCAAATGCCAACTTTAGATACTGTAGCCCAGTCAGTTTCCCAAGTGAATACACAAATGGCAGATTCAAATATAATTCAACATATGGTATCGTTTTCGAGTAATGGTACAACATTTTATCATCAAAACCCCTTCTCAAAAGCTACCGTGGTAAATCAGCCAAATAAACCTGCGTCAGCACCTTTGCAACAACATGCAGCTCCAACGCCTCTTTCTCGTCAACCAACGATGCCCATATACCGTCAAAGCTTTTATCGCCTCTCCCCGCAGCACAAATACCGCAAACAAATCAGTAATTCAATGTGAAAGATTTGGCTGACGCGATAACTTCTAGTCATCTGAATCCTTTGCCTAAATGGAACCTTGCCAATTACAATGGAGACCCACTTTCGTGGCACGAATGGATAGGACAATTCAGAAGTGCAATAGATTCCCAGAATCTCTCAGATGCTGTCAAGTTGACCCATCTGAAAGGACTTTTAACTGGAAAAGCGAAGAAGTCCATAGAACAGTTCGCATATTCAGGAGCTCTATACAATGACGCAATGAAAGTGTTGGAAAGAAAATTTGGCCAACCACACGCCATTGTTGGTGCTCATCTGGATAAGCTGAACCACTAACCCCCACTAGAGATGCATAACTCCGAAAACATTATTGCCTATGCGTCGGTAGTTTCTAGTTTGGTTGGTGTGTTTCGTTCATTATCGTATGATGCCGGTCTTCAGAGTTCGTCTTTAGTAAATCAAGCCGTGGAGAAGCTGCCGCCAAATCTTAAAGAATCTTGGTGCTCACACATTGTGAGGAACCAGTGGGACCGTCCAACGTTGCTGGATTTCAATGATTGGCTGCAGACAAAATCTGACACTCATGACCGCATGAAAACAGCCAAGTTTAAAACGAAACCTGAAGAGCCGCCTTTCTTGTCAAAAACAAAAACTACATTAAAAGTTTTTGCATCTATTTCAAAAAAACCTGACGCAAAAATGAAAACCTAAACTCCAACACCCATTAAGGATGAACCTTGCCCTCATTGTAAGGCTAACCATCCTTTGTGGCGATGTCCAAAATTTACAAGCGAGAACCCAACACAAAGAACTAGAACTGTTGCTGAGAATGGGCTCTGCTTCTTTTGCTTGAAATGATCACATCAGTTTAGAAACTGCCCCAACCTCAGAAAATGTAAACATTCTGGTTGCACTAGTTCTCACAATTCATTGCTACATGGAGCTGATCGTATCTTCCCTAGAAACAATCCTAAGAAAGAAAATAAAGCCAACAATGCTCCATCTACACAGTCGTCCTCCTCATTAACAGTTGGTGGTAAGAATGAACTACCAACTCAGAGTAGCTCGTCCTCTTTCCCCTCAGTATCGGACGTAAAAGGCCTCCTGCAAGTGAAACAGGTTGAATAAATTAGCCTCACTGATGAGAAAACAAAAGTGTTTGCGCTATGTGATCCAGCATGTAGCCATTCATGGATTTCGAATGATGCAGCTGAACGTGTCAGGCTTAAGGGTAAAAGCCTCAGATTAACGGTTTGCAGGATAAACACTCAGCAAACAATTGATGCATTTGTGACAGATGTCACCGTAAAACCTATAGCAGAAAACACTTGTGAAAGTATCCAGGTCAGTGCAAGTATTAGGGAGAACTTAAACATTGGTTCTGATATAGTGGACGTTCCCCATTCGCAAGAAGCCTACCCGTACTTGAGTGTTCTGGATCCCGTTTTGTATAGCTTCTCGAATATCGAAATGATTCTAGGCCAGGACGTGTACCACGCCATCCGCCCGATTGAGTATTTTGAAAGTGAATCAAAATGCGCCCCGTTGCCGTTCATCTACCAATAAGATGGGTGTTGAGTGGTTCACTGCCTTCAAGCTCTAATTTCGTTTCGTCCTGCTTTAAAGCTGTTGTTGAGCCAGAACAAGATTTAGTAGAACATTTAAGAATCTGATACGAATTGGAGTCTTACGTTGCAATGAAAGAAGTCGATCCAAGGTCATCAGCAGACCGCAGAGCGGTCGAAATCTTAGAGAAAACCACGACGCACGATGGTCAAGGATATCAAGTTGGAATGCTTTGGGCTAATGACGACCTCGACTTACCAAACAACTATTACTCAGCGCCCGTGCAGCTAAAGTCCCTCGAGAAAAGGCTTTCTAAGGACGAAGAACTTCGGTCTGAATATTCAAAGAACATAAATGATGATGTCGAGAAAGGCTACGTTTTTCGGATAGAAGACCCAAAAGATCTCAGTCAACGATCCAAACGTGAATGGTACTTACCACATCACCCTGTAATAAATCCAAATAAACCTGGAAAAATATGAAGAGTATTAAACGGCGCTGCTAAATTCCACGGCGTTTCCTTAAACAAATCGTTACTGACTGGCCCTGACCTACTCCAGCGTCTCATCCATACTCTCATCCGTTTTAGGCAGCATAAGTATGTCGTCTCCGCCGATATCGAAGGTATGTTCCTTCTAGTGGGCGTCCCACTTGCCGATCATTCCTGCCTCAGATTTTTGTGGCTGGAGGACCCATAATCAGAAGTGATGGTATACCAATACAGCCGACATATATTCGGTGCGAAGGATTCGCCAACTTGCGCGATTTTTGCGCTTCAGAAAACAGCAAAAGACATCATTCGTAGGTTCCCCGATGCTGCACAAGCAGTATTAGATAAGTTCTATATGGACGACTATTAAAATTCTCTAGAAACGTCACACGAAGCACTAAGTAGAGCCAAAAATTTAGTTGAGTTATTGAAGTTCAGAGGATTCAAGCTAACAAAATTTATAAGTAACACACCACACTTACTCGATGAAATTGAAAACAATGATCAATTTTGCCAGCCTAAAGTTATCCCAGTTTGTGATGAAGAAGATTCTTCACATGTTCTTGGTCTAAAATGGGACCATTGAAGGGATACCTTAGTCGTTAGTCGAGGCACGATGTGCGACGAAAGCAACAAAGTCACGCAACGCTTAGTCCTCAGCCTAGTAGCAAAAGTCTTCGACCCCATTGGGTTGATCGCGCCCTTCACGGCTACTGCTCGACTGTTGTTGAAGGACACCTGGAGACCGAGTGCCAAAACTGGGATAACACATTGCCCATTAAAATGATGAATTGGTTCAAGATCTGGAGTTCAGATTCGCCTGAATTATGCAACCTAACTATCCCGAGAAGTTTTTTTTTTCCGGAGCTTTCGATCAGTTGGATCTTCATGTTTTCGGACACAGCTCTCAAGATGTCTTTAGTTCAGTTGCCTTTCTCAGGTCCAAAGTAAAATCAGAAAGTCAAAAATGCACCGAAAATGTTTTTGTTCTGGGAAAGGCGAGGGTTGCCCCCATGAAGTGTTTAACAGTTCCTAAGCTGGAACTACAGGCCGCCCTCCTGGCGACACGGTTGAAAGTTCACACAACTAAAGCCCTAACAGTTCCTCTGAGCAGAGTCTTTATGTGGACTGATAGCACCACTGTCCTGCAGCGGATGGGTTCACTTGACAAGCAACCTATATTCGTTGCTAACTGTGTTTCTGAAATTCTAGAGTCAACAACAGTTGATCAATGGTTCCATGTGTCAACTGCAGACAACCCAGCAGATGCTGGAACTATAGGCATGTGAGCTGAAAACTTACGAACAAGCAGTTGGTTAACAGGGCCAAGCTTCTTGTTGACTTCTCACTTCCCTTTTCAACCCAGCACAAGCATTAGAGATAGCCCTCAAACCAAACAAAACTATCCTCGTACAATTCACCAAAGGATATAACGGAGCCAGAAGTGGCGTTTGCCGTCAATACAACGCAACCTGAAAAAATATTTGACTTCAATAGGTACAGTTTTTTCAACAGGCTAGTTCGAATTACAGCCTATCTCCTCCGTATACTCCCTAAACATGCTTCATATCGTACACCAGACCGCATTATTTGCAATCCTGATGAACTTCGAGTAGCTGAGGCTAAGCCTCAGTTTTCCATGCAGTCGGAATCATTCCTGGTTGAACAAAAACTTCTTTTTGATGGTAAACAAATTAATAAGAAGAGTCGCATTGCACCATTTTCGGCCTTCATTGGCCCAAATGCCTTGAATAGATCAACCGACCGATTGAAACGTTTAGTCGAGGCGAACTAGGACCGCAAACACCCCAATATTTTAGATAACCGCGATCCTGCAGTAAAATTGTTTCTTTTGAAGGAACACCAGGAACACCACCACAAAGGTGTTAAATTCTTACGAGCTTTCATCCACAGTCGTTTTGCTATCATCAGGCTTCGTCCCGCTTTGAATTCAATCAAGCACAATTGTATCTTATGTGGGAAGCGTAGTGCAGACACAGTGAAGCCAATGATGGCGGATCTACCAGTCGAGCGTCTGTCCTATGGTAATCCCCTTTTCTCCAACTCAGGGATAGACTTCTTTGGACCGTTCTATGTCGCCGTCAAGCGTTCAACTGAGAAGCGCAGGGGGTTCCTTTTCACGTGCCTTACAACTCGAGCACTCCATATTGAAGTCGTAAATTCTATGGATACCAGGTCTTGTGTTATGGGGATAGAAAGATTCATCGCACGAAGAGGGACACCGCAAGTTCTATGGTCAGACAATGGAACAAACTTTACTGGTGCAGAGAAAGAGTTGTCAGATGGTTTTAAAGCTCTAAACCAGCAAGCGATTGCAAGCAAAATGTCACAGAAAGGTTTTAAGTGGCTTTTTAACCCTTCATCTTCCCCTCATCATGGTGGTTTGTGGGAACGCATGGCTTGGAGTGACAAAGTGACATTCTACGCTGTTCTCGGTAACCGCCGATTGACTGACGAGGTGCTTCAACCAACATTCTTCTGTCTAGTTGAAATGACACTCAACAACCGGCAGCTCACTTCTGTAAGCAATGATCCATCAGAAATGGACGCAATTTCTCTAAATCATAATTTCTCGGGTTCCGTCTTAGTATGGTGCCTTCATTAGTTGAAAGTGAAGACTTTGATCACAGAAAGCGGTACGTCCGGGTCCAATCATATGCCGACTCAATTTGGAAACGATGGTTGGATGAGTACGTACCGGCTCTGAATCGCCCCAGTAAATGGTCAAAATCGCCTCAGATGAGCTAAAAACAGGAGCTCTGGTTTGGCTCGCCGAAGACTCATCTCCCCGAGGCCATTTTCCCCAAGGACGTATCGAAAAACTTCGCTTTGGTGATGACCGCTTTGCCCGTTCCGCCGAATTAAGGACTAAGTCCGGAAACTATGTCAGACCCGTTGTTAAATTAATTCCAGTTTTTGCTACACCACTTTTGGGACCGGAGGATGTTGTGAACACAAATGTAAGCGAGCAAGAAATGTAAGCGAGAAATGTGAACGAGTTTAAATTTAAATTGTATGCGTAACTAAACAAGTAACCATAGCGCAGTTAGTTTAGTACTGTACTCTCAATCTAACGACCGGTGGTTCGATCCCCAACCATGTCGAACCTTACGAAGCAAAGCCCGTAATCTAATACATGTGCCTTGAGCAACGAACCGTTTGAGAGCGGTTTAAAGCTAAACTAGTCCGATGTAGACTAAGATGACTAAGATATAAAGTTATTAGACTAACAAAACGCACTGAATGGTTTAATTTTAAGGCCAAATCAATGCCAAATTACGTCACATATGAACTGAATTGACCTTTATTGGCTCACAAAAGGCTATCAGGTCCTGTCTAGCTTTTTTGCCGCCAGTGTTACCTTAGATATCTTATGTGTACGAACGAACTGAGGATTGTTATGTGTGATCTAATAAGAGCTTATCGTTGAAAACTATAGAGTACTATACGTAATGATATCTTGAATAACGATTGTTCTTTTACCGTTTTCTGTAGTTCGAGTCTTAGACGTTATCTAGCTCGAGTAAGTAGTACAATAATGAATCACGTTTATCCTCCTCAAAAAAGGGCGAAACTCCTATTTTCGTTGATCTGTTTTTTAAGTGAGCGGTTTCTCTGTACGTTTGGATGGCGTGGTCGTAAATCAGTCATGTATCACAGAAGCACAGATAAAAATGGTCTTTTTGAAAAGTGAAGACTATACGTGAGCTTGCCATAATCGTTTCCATCTGATCTTACTTTGTGCAACGAAATGATCAAAAGGATTTGATTCCCATTGAGAATTAGTTTGTCAGATCGTTAGGTTTTCAGCCATTAAAGAAAGCAAATTTTAGAGTTTGTTTGTAAATATCAGTTTGAAAATTTTGATAGTAATTAGTGTCAAACTTTAATGGAAAAGAAGTTAATTAAATTTATAGTGGAAAATTCTTTGAAATTTTGAATATTTTTTGTGTCCTTTATCAATGGTTTTTTAAAAAAAAATGTGTTTGACAACAATGCTTTTTTAAAAAAAGATTATGTTTGAAATCAATCAAAAATTCCACTGATGATGTAGCACAGTTACCCATGTCTAGTTGACACCGAATTGACACTCTAAAGGTGTCGCATTAACATGTTTTTCTTTTGAATTCTTGTCAATCTCTCTGCGAGAACTGACTTTAACTCGCTGAAATTGCTCACTAGTTTTTTTTGAAAACCTGGAATATCAAAATTTTAAGTCATATTGATCAAACCACAATCCTCCGCTTTGTTCTTGACTGATCATTTATGATGTGACAAACCTTCGTTCATAAAAGGGGAATGGCAATTCAAGATCTTTCTTACCACCCACGTTTGTTTTTGAAAGTTTTAATTTTCACATTCAATTGAAAAATATTACAGTAATGTTGGGTGCTGAAACATAACCTTTCCTCTAGTGGAGGTCATGACATGTTTTAGAGTTTCTAGGATGAAGAATAATTCAGATTTTTCTTTTTAAAATTATAAAATTTTTCAAACAATATTTTTGCAGTTCAGTGCTCTTTTTTCCCAATCATCAACCCGGTGTGTCAACGCTAATTTTGCTGATCTTCTCCGGTGATTTAATTACCTGGTAAAAAACAGATAGCCTCTAAATAAGGGTTTTTAATAAAACTGAGATCAATTTGTTTTTTTTTCCGGCTATGATAAAGAGCGAAAACTTTGAGAGAGAGTCACTAGAATAAAGTGAGCAATGATTCAAAAAACGCACGCAGACTGTTTCATAGAAGAGCTTTTCTGGGTGTTCATAGAGAGTGTTATGACAATACAGTTCATTATGATGAAGAAAAACTATAAAGCAACAAAGTGAAATGTTTTCTTATATGTTAGAGTTGAGCTTACTAACTCAATAACCAAATTGAATAGCGCTTCAAGGTCATTTCAAGCCTAAGAGCTAAATAGCATGACAAGCAAAATTTAATGCTAAATTCTATCGAAGTCATACGGATTCGTTCCTTTTGATCAACATTCATTTTTAGCAACTATTATTAGTACAAAATCGCCATACATGAAGTGAAACTCAAACTCGTACTACCTCAACCACCAGCAAAACAATACTACGACTTAACAGTATTGCATCAGGTTCTTCGCGATTGGATTGCGAAGCAACCTGTTATTGATACAGAATATTCGACGAAACTTCTACATGGTTGACAAACTTCCCATGACATCAAATTTACAAGGGAAGAGTGACGTTTTGGAAAAGTGTTCACATTTTGATGACATTTTAGCCTACTACCAATCAGCCGTTGAATTTGACATGTAAATCTACGTGACTAGCAGCATAAATAGAGCTTGAAAAACTACCAAAAATCAGTTGAAACTTGTTAATTTTGTCTTTTTAAACTGACAACCGTGCGTTTTGAAGCACACTTTCTTGAGCGGTAAATTCCTTGTTATCGTGTCTTGTTTCTTTAGATCATATTAGTGATTGTACAGTTTCAACTATTGTTTGACTTGTGAAAAGAGAATTAACTTTAATATTCTCAAAATTTTCTTTCTGAGGAACTCTGCGCAAAGCATAAAGTCAGTGTCTCTTACTGGCTTTAACGAAGCCTAGCAAAGACTGATATTGGTGCTTATTGAAGCCAATTGAGAAAGAAAAGTTTGATTATTGATTTATCGGAGTATTCAAAATTGAGTTATACTCTGATCTCTCATTAATGAAGGAGACGTTTTAGGATATTGAAACTTTGCATAATTGTAGCCAAGTTATAGGGCTTGTTGGATTTAAATTTCCTAAATTCGATTTATAACTTGAGTTATTAACAAAAACTCAACAAAAGTTTGATTGTTTCAATTTGAATTTTTTTGTTATTCTGAGAGAAACAAGTTTGTTATACAGCAAAGCTGAGCAGTTAGTTACTGAGGCTAATTGAGCAACAAGTAATGCAGCGGCATTCTACAGTTTAGCGGATAATAAAGTTCACAAAAGTTAACTGCAAAAACGAAATATCCGGACAAATTTGAAACCGCTGAAGCGAACGGGGCGGTGTAAAGTTCTCCATCACTTTGATAGGAGAGCAGCCGTTACATTTGGTCCGCCGACCCGGACAGTGGAAGGCAATATGCTGTCCAATCTGATGAAGAGAGTGCCGAAGGCTCCCCTAAAGACAATCAAACGAATCCGCAGCGCAACGCCAGTGAGGCAGAGTGAAATGTGCGAGTATAATTCACAAAACACGTTGAAGAGTTGACCTCGCTTAAAAGGAACAAGCAAAGCCAACAGCAAGCAAGCATTTCGAGCACAACCAGCGGAGAGGACTTTCAATCAACAGTTCAAAGGTACGACAAGAAGGTCCAAGTTTCAGTGGAAGAAGTTAAAACTAAAACAGGGATTGGCTACAAAGAAATTGAAGATTCAGATCGACCCAACAAACTAAAGGTCCTCTACTAACAGACTGTTCACATTCTGGAGAAAGAAATACCCAAGCAACTGCAGCGTTGAAACAAGCTGGTGCCCTATCAAGCTAATTTTGCTGAAGAAAATCTTAAGGAAGCAAGAAAGTGCAAAGCAATTTTGGACTATCATTGGCTTGCATATATAAGCAAAGGCACGAAATCAGCAACGACTGCAGAGCAAAGCAACACAACTCAAGCAGTGAACGACAGCGAGAGCTATAAAAACTACCCAATGGACAAACTAGTTGCGCAAACAGTGCAAAATTGAGCAACAGCAAGCGGCCAAGTGACAGAGAATGTTTCAGAAACATCTTCAGCAAAGCAAAGGTGAGAAGAAAGGATGGAGAAATTCGATATCGAGTTTGAAATCAAAATGCGATTGGAACAAGCACGGTTCGAGCGGAGGGAGCTACAGCTGGAAATACCAATGAATGAACTGGAAACCAAGCACAACTGCTGGAAGAAGAGCTGACCAATCTGATGAAGAGAGTGCCGAAGGCACCCCTAAAGACAATCAGACGAATCCGCAGCGCAACGCCACTGAGGCAGAGAGAAAGGTGCAAAATGGAGCAACAGCAAGTGGCCAAGAGACGGAGAACGTTTCGGAAACATCGTCAGCAAAGCAAAGGCGCGAGAAAGGGTTGAAGAAATTCGATATCGAGTTCAAAACCAAGATGCGACTGGAACAAGCACGGCACGAGCGGAGGATTGGAAGAAGCTAGAGCTGGAAATGCAAAGGAAGGAACTGGAAACCAAGCACCAACTACTGGAGGAGGAGCGCGAGCTAGAGTTCGAAGTGAAGAGAACAGCATTAGAGAATGACGATGCCCGTTCGCAATCAACTAGTGCTCGAGACACATCACCCTTCAACTGGACCTCAAAGAAAATAGATGTCTCAGACTGGGCCTGTAGGATTGTTAATCTTCTAGCACCAGAACGATCAACAGCTCGCTTCGAAACAACCCCTGAAGTGAACCGACAGAGTCACTTCTCACGATATCGCAGTTCACGAGACCGTTGCTCAAGTCCACGAGACCGAGAAGTTTCCCCAGAGCTTGTCTACGATATATCACTCGCTATTCAGTTAGTAGTAACCTTCCGACGCTGGAGTTGAACAACTTCGACGGAAACCCACACGAAGGGCCGGAGTTGTCTAGTATGTTCATTACTAAAGTGGATCAACGACAAATACCAGACTAAGAGAAGATGAGCTATCTAAAGACTCTACTGAGAGGCAAGGCAAGGTCAGCAATCTCTGGAAAGGGCTATTCTGGAGAGTTCTATGGTGCCGCATGGATCATTTTTGAGAGGAAATTTGGAAGGCCTCATTTGATCATTGATGCACAATTGGAGAGTATTCGCAAAGCAAGTCAGGTGAAACCACACAACTCAACAGGTCTCATTATTTTCTCAGTTACTGTTTCAAACTTTGTGAATGTGCTCAAAGAGTACAAGCAGATTGGTGCAATCAAGCTCGACACTGTATATGGCCGTAGATAAACCATCCCAAATTCTCAAAGAGAAGTGGTGGTTCTATGTTGATGATAAAGATGAAGATTGGCCTGATCTGATTATGTTTGAAAAGTGGCTATCTATGATAGCATTCGTGCACGAAGGGTTTTCAGCTTTCAAGGGGGAGCGAAGAGAAGAAGACCGGAGAAGCAAAAATAGAGATAAACGGTTCTCGAAAACATCGAACTTCAGTACAAGTTAGCACGTGAAAGAAACAAAGCAAACGCAAAAAGATCAATGTATGCTAGCTGATGGCACTCATAAAATATGGAACTCTCCACTATTTAGGATTATGAGTGTGAATGATCGGTGCACAGCAGTGAGGAAGCAACGCTTATGTTAAGGATCTCTAGGCAAAGGACTTGCAATCAATGGATGCATCAAGAAGCACAACCGATTGCTACACTCAGAAACCAAATGGACAAGGGCATCACGCTGTTAACGTAAGTGCAGCAACAATCAACCAGAGTACCGAAGCTACTAGCTTTTTTCAGATAGTTCCTGTCTCAATACAGAGCAACTGGCTGAACACATATTCTTTCCTCGATAGTGGATCAACGGTTTCATACATCGATCAAAGTTTGTAGGAGAAGATACGAGCTCAAGGCACCGATGTGACGCTCAAAATAGCTGGTGTACACGGAACAAAGGATCTGAAGACGGAAAAGTTTTCTCTCAAAATAAAGGGACTACATTCGAAGGTGCATTCAATCGAAGCGTTTGCCCACCCGGCAATCTCCTTGGTAAGCACAAAATACAACTACAACCAGCTAAAGCAAAGCTTCAATCACTTGAGTGTTCAACCCAACAAAAGCTTCAACTTGATGGAAGTTGGCATCATCCTTGGTCAAGATGCTTATGAGCTACAACGCCCATAGGACTACAAGATAAGAACGCAAAGTGAACCTTTCGCCGTTTTAACAGAAATAGGATGGGAGGTCAGTGGACACATGAAGGGTAAAAGATGACAAAATGTTTGTCCTTTCGCCTTCACAGAGGATGTGAAAGTGGCTGAGAATATCCAAACCGTGTGGGACATAGAAACCTATGATTCCAAAATTAACGAGGTCAGTCAGCCAAAGAAGGAACTGCAGGCACAGAAGATGCTAGAGAGTACGACGAAGTTCACAGGCGAGCGGCACTAAGTGGGAACGCTATGGAGTGAACCACCGCCAAACCTACCAAACAACTGCAGCTCAGACTTGGGTCAGCTTTACTCACTGGAGCGAAGAAAGGGACCCAAACCTTAGTTTGTACCAACAGTCATTAGATACTTAAGTAGAAAAAGGATTCGTAAAGATATTGGACGAGTCAGAAGTGATAGGCACCTTTGAGAAAGGTTGCATTTTGCCACACCATCCAGTGGTAAACCCGAACAAGCCTGGCAAAGTAAGACGTGTTTACAATGATGCCTCAAAGTATAAAGAAGTATGCCTAAATGATAAGCTAATAACAGGACCTGATCTACTACATGGGTTGATTGGAACAATATTCAAATTTGGTGAAGGACCAATAGCCCTGGCAGCTGACATCGAATCGATGTTTCTACAAGTGCAAGTTCCCGAACAGTATAGAAGTTGCCTCAGGTTCTCATGGCGTCCACGAACAAATGAAACTGTTCAGATAAACGAATATCAGCGTCATGTATTTGGAGCTAAAAGCTCTCCAAATTGTGCAAACTATGCTCTCAAGCGAGTGGTACTGGACAACGAAAAATTGTAACCAATTGCAGCAAAGGCAATACAAAACAATTTCTACATGGACGATTTCATCAAATCAATAGAAGCCCCTGCAGAAGCAATTGAAGTCTTCAAAAAACTACAACCTCTTCTCTCACGACATGGATTTGAATTGAAGAAGTGGATAAGCAACAATGATACAGTTACCAAAGCAATCCCAGAAGACTTGAAGTCAATCAGCAACGCGAAGCAAGTCGAAGTGGAACCCAATACAGAGAGCTCCGCAGTGCTAAAACTACAATGGAACGTTATTGATGACAGTCTTCAGTTATGCAGAGGTACAAACAAGAAAGTTGAAGCACCTATAACCCAGAGGAAGATTTTGTCATTGGAAACTTTAGTATTCGACTCGATCGGATTGTTTGCTCCGTTCAGTGTTCACATGAGACGACTTCTGAATGGCATCTGGACTAAGAATGGACAACATTGGTACAACGAAATGAAGCCTGGTGACGAAACAGAATTCCTGAAATGGAAAGAACAACTTCCAATTGCAGCTGAAACAAGCATCGATAGAAGCTACTTCAACTGAGAAAGGGATAAAACCGAACTTCATGTGTTCGCTGACGCATCTGAAGACACGATGTGTGCAGTAGTCTATCTACGTTTACAATCAAAACAATACTCAGCTGACTTAGCAGTTGTTATTGGAAAATGCAGAGTGGCACCAATGAGGCATCTTTCAATACCGCGATTGGAATTGCAAACGGCACTAATGGCAGTGAGGTTGAAAGAACAGATAGTCAAGGAACATGAAATGAAGATAAATAGTTGCAGTTTTGGATAGGACTCAACTACGGTACTGCAGTGGATACACAGTTCCCTTCGTAAACAACTCAGTGTTTTTGGCCAATCGAGTGGCTGAGATACTAGATACAACTGATGTTTCAAAGTGGAAACATGTAAGCGGTATCAACAACCCAGCGGACATTGGCACCAGAGCGATCAACATTGAAGAACTCAAGAGAAGTGAGTGGCTCACTGGGCTGGCCTGGTTGAAACGACCAGAAAGTGAAGGGCCAGAGCAATTGAATCTAATCTTTGCGTGAGATGAAGAGAATATACTCTCATCAGTCTTCTTGGTACAGGCTGAAGAGAAGAAGGCTGTTATTCAATGGGAACCATTCAGTAACTTCAACAGACTAGTAAATACAGTGACATAAGTACAGCGAGCATTGAACAAACACAAACCAGCAACACTCGTAGTCAGCATTGGAGAAAGGGAAAAAGCAAAAGCAACAATCTTCAAACTACTACTGCAAGAACAGTTTTGTGAAGAGATAAAATCTCAAAAAGCCGAAAGGGAAAATCCAAAATGCAGCAAAATTCTACAATTCTCCTCCTTCTTAGATGAAGAAGTACTTATTCGAGCCAAAGGCAGAATAGGCACAAGTCAATTTGACTTTAATGCAAAGCATCCAATTTTGCTACATTCGAAACATCATGCGGTTGAATTAATCTTGCGAAATGCGCACAAGGACAATCAACACGAAGGCACTGAAGGATGTAAGAAATATCGTTCAGCAGAAGTTGTGGATCCTAGGCATACCAAACGCCTTAAGATCAATCAAAAACAAGTGTGTTACCTGCAGAAAAGGCAGAGAACGAACGATAGCACTAGTAATGGCAGACCTACCTAAAGAGCGGTTAGATTCTTCAACAGCCTTTGCAAATGTTGGAGTTGACTACTTTAGTCCTTTCATTGTGAAGATTGGGCGAAGAAATGAAGAGCGCTGATGGTGTTGTCTCTTTACTTGTCTAACTATGAGAGCGGTGCATATAGAAATTGTACCCAAGTTGGACACAGATAATTGTCTCATTGCGATAATGAGATTTATTGCGCAAAGAGGCAAACCGAGTACAATCATCAGTGACAACGGGACAAACTTTGTTGGAGCTGAGAGAGAGTTTGCAGAGTACGTTGGGGCATGGAACAAAGAAGGGATCGAAGAACATCTAATTCAACTAGGAATCAGATTGAAGTTCAAACCACCCGCAGCTCCCCACTTTGGAGGAGTATGCGAACGGTTGGTGAGAAGTTGCAAGAAAGCAATGTTTACAGTGTTGGGGAGCAGATCAGTCAACGAGGATGTTCTCTCAACTACGATGTTTATTGTAGAGCAGACGTTGAATGCAAGACCGTTGACTCTAGTCAGTTCAGACGTTAATGACTTGGAAGCATTGACACCCCCAATCACTTCTTGCTTGGCAACTGGAACGTCTGCTTACACTACCTACCGTGTGCAGAAGAATATGTTGATCATCGAAAACTCTTTCGACAAACTCAAGCCAATGCAAATCTCATATGGGACGGATTTCGTAAAGAATATCTGCCAACTCTGAATAACTGGCACAAATGGTGATCTACGGCGAAGGGAACCCTTGAAGAAGGCGATCACGTTTGGTTGATCGAAGACATCGATAAGCGTGGATATTAAAACCTAGATCGAATTACGGACACCATCGATGGGTACGACGGTGTGATTCGATCAGCGGTAGTTCACACAAACGGCGGAGTGTACAAGAGACCAGTAGTGAAGCTCGCCCCAGTACTTCCTGGAAAAAAATGTTTTCGCGATAGAAAACAGGGCAATCGAGGTTGTGGCTGAGCTTACTAACTCAATAAGCAAACAAATTGAATAGCGCTTCAAGGCCATTTCAAGCCTTAGAGCTAAATAGCATGACAAGCGAAATTTAATGCTACATTCTATCGAAGTCATACGGATTCGTTCCTTTTGATCAACATTCATTTTTAGCAACTATTATTAGTACAAAATCGCCATACATGAAGTGAAACTCAAACTCGTACTACCTCAACCACCAGCAAAACAATACTACGACTTAACAGTATTGCATCAGGTTCTTTGCGATTGGATTGCGAAGCAACCTGTTATTGATACAGAATATTCGACGAAACTTCTACATGGTTGACAAACTTCCCATGACATCAAATTTACAAGGGAAAAGTGACGTTATGAAAAAGTGTTCACATGCTGTCGACATTCTTATCTGCCAATCAACAGTTGAATTTGACATGTATATCCACGTTACTAGCAGCATAAATAGAGCTTGAAAAACTACCAAAAATCAGTTGAATCCTTGACTTTGATAGGAGAGCAGCCGTTACAATATATTCAACCTTAAGATGAAATTCCTTTGAGAAATTTTTATCAACAGGCGTTTTTGATTGAAAACCTGGTTTAACTGACAGTAGTTGTTCTAACAATTTCTCTTTTTTAAATATTTCACATCTATTTGCAAGTGAATGACGAATCAATATCCGCTCGCAACATTAATCGGTCTGCAGAATTGTAGAATTTTTCTCAGCATTACAACTCAACTATTCAAATATTTATTATCGCCGTTCTTATATTGGTGATCACTGTTGTTTAGGTAAAATTTCAAGATTTCTACTTTGTAAGCATTTGGTGAACGTCTTCATTTTTTTTCAGTTTTGAGAAAAACTGTTAACCAATCGAAAATTATTGAATATATAATTATTGTAATTCTTGACTATTACCAATATAGTTAATTTTTGTTCATCATTATTGCCAAAACTCTAAATTTAAAAATTCATTTGTCTTTATAATATGATTATGATCTTTTCTATAATCGCTTGTTCGAAAGCAGAGGTTTAAGGATAATGAGATTGTTTACCTTTTTGAAATCTTATCATCAGCTTTTTTGAAGTTTGGGTGATTTTTGGTTAATATATGTAAAATTTCAGCTGTGATTTTTTGACAGTGATAAATTTTTGTTCAGATTTTTTTAGTTAATTTGAGACATTTTAAGCTTAAGCAGTGGACGTATTTTTTCTTAGTCATTTTAAAATTACCCCTTCAACTAAAATCACCGCAATTAAACCAACAACCCCATCTAAAAGCAACCAGCCGGTCAATTTAGGTATCAAAATGTAAACCTGAATGAAATTAAATTTGGGCCCCGTGAGAGGGGGAGTTCGTTTTGTCTATTTGTTTATTTGTTTACACTCCCAAGTCCTTTGAAGTGGGGCACAATGCCGCCGGTCCACTTATAGAGCCAAACATGAAAGGGCTAATTACTACTCGTGAATTAAATTGATCTGTAACTTTCTCATGAATCAAAGACTGGCTATAGCAGTGCCGAAAAATTACTAAAACGGTATTAAAGTATGTTTATAACCCGGCTATTTTAAAACTAAAACCAAAACCCTATATAACTTGAATGTTATTTAATTATAACTGGACATAGGTTTGTAGCATATCTTTTTGCTCAAATTTTCGCGAAGTTGAGAGAATAAAAAAAATCGTTCCTCTAGCTTGAAATTTGAGTATTTATTTCTGCTTACTAAAAAATCGGTTAAAAATTACACGTCATTATAATTCTGAATAGAGTGATTTGATTAGCCATCTCATATTTACCATTGAAGCGTTCAAGCAACCGACTGTGAATTGAAAAGCTTAGTTATTCTACATTACCAGTCAAAATTTTTGGATATATGTTCGTTAGACCGCTAAAAACAAACGACTTAATTAAAGTAAATATAAATTGAGCTCCACCTTAAATTTTATTAGGAATGGTTTAAAACCAAAAATAAGTTGCCCTTTCTTAGTCGGAAAAAAGAAAAAAAGTTTTGCCCTAGAGAAAATCAGAGCGTGAATCAACCACAACTAAGCGTTATTTCAAATTTTGGAAGTTCTCAAAATTTCCCGGGCCAAAAAGTTCGTATTTTACTTCGCTCAAAAAATTGATCAAACGGTTCGTAAAAGTTCAAACAGCCCGCTAGCAAAGGCGAACCCTTTAGGTTTCAGCAAAACCCAAAACATAAATCACCACTATAATTTGAGCGATTCAGTTTCGATTTCATTTAACTCGATTATATCCATTTCTATCAAGTTGCAATCTCTGATTTCAAAATGAACTCCAGATAATTTGCAAAATTTAATATTTACTTTATTGAACATAATTCGCTTAATTCAAAAAACTCATATAATTAAGATAAATGGGTTTTCTGCAAATTTTTATTTATTATTTTATCGCAATTTAATACACTTAATTTTTAAACTCAACCTTGGCATAAAATTTTTGCTTGAGCTTAAATAAATTGAATAATTTGAAGTTTAAATCGAATGAAGTAAGAGCTCTTTACAACCCTAGTCATGACCAGATGGTTATCTTGCAAGATCTTCCAAGACACTTGCAAAAAATGGTTATCTTGCAAGATTCTTGCAAATTCGTTCCGGTGGAGCTCTGCTATCATTGGCCGTTTTAGACGCATCATCTTTCATTTAGCGCAAACTATTACCAAAATATAGTGGAATGAGTTTTCAGAGATCATTTGAAACAAAATTTATACCAGATATCTGTATTTTATTACAGCCGTTGTTATTAATACTTGTCACTCTCATTTATTTACATTAATTGATACTTCAATTTTCTTGTTTTGCTACTATGGAAAACAATTTACTTTCTTTTTCTAAATTGATTCAATTTTTAGTTTGAGCGGAAGAAAACAAACTTGATGCTAATTTGGTTGTAATTATGTATCATAATGTAAAAAAATTGATGGGAAGCAATGTTGGCGTCTCATTTTGATCTTTTTCGATCATCTTCAATTTATTTGCTTATTTGCAAGATGAATGGTTATCTTGCAAGATTCTTGCAAGACAAAGGGTTATCTTGCAATGTCTTGCAAGATTTTGGAAGAAAATCTTGCAAGAAGATCTAGCAATCTAATCATTCGTTGTCGACTTGGGAAAGAACAATTACATTAATATCGAGACCTCCCCCTTTTTAGAGCTTTTGTTTCTTTGACTGTCTGAAATAGTCTGGCGTTTAATTTTTGTTAGTTAAGATTGGTTGTTTCAATTTTAAGGAAACAACTTGTGGAGTATTTTTTGTTTTTTGAACTCTTTGATGTCTGGCGGTGAAAATTGACATCTGTAAACACTGAAATTAATTTAAAAATCTGGAGGTGGAATTCCATTCAAATTTGATCTTCTAGAAAGAAAACTTTAACTAAAAATGACATCTAATCAGACATTCCACGACCTAAGTCCTCTGATCAGACCGTCCAAGACCTAAGTGACCTCTGATCTGACCGTTGAAGACCTAAGTGACTTCTGATCAGACCATCCGGGACCTAATTGACCTCTGATCGGACCTTCCAAGACAAAAGTGATCTCTGATCAGACCGTCAAAGACAAAAGTGACCTCTGATCTGACCGTCCAAACATAAGTGAACTCTGATCAGAACGTCCAAGACAAAAGTGACCTCTGATCGGACCGTTCAAGACAAAAGTGATCTCTGATCAGACCGCCAAAGACAAAAGTGGCCTCTGATCTGACCGTCCAAACATAAGTGAAATCTGATCAGACCGTCCAAGACAAAAGTGACCTCTGATCAGACCGTCCAAGACAATAGTGACCTCTGATCAGACCGTCCAAAACATAAGTGACTTCTGATCAGACCATTCAGGACCTAATCCACCTCTGATCAGACCGTCAAAGACATAAGTGACTTCTGATCAGACCATCAACGACTTAATCGACCTTTGATCAGTCCGTCCAAGACATAAGTGATCTCTGATCTGACAGTCCAAAACAACAGTGGACTCTGATCAGACCGTCCAAGACCAAAGTGACCTCTGATTAGACCGTCCAAGACAATAATGACCTCTGATCAGACCGTCCAAGACATAAGTGACTTCTGATCAGACCATCCAGGACCTAAAGGACCTCTGATCAGACCGTCTAAGACATAAGTGACTTCTGATCAGACCATCCAGGACTAAATCGACCACTGATCAGTCCGTCCAAGACATAAGCGATCTCTGATCAGACTATCCAGGACCTAATAGACCTCTGATCAGACCGTCCAAGACATAAGCGATATCTGATCAGACCGTCCAAGACAAAAGTCACCTCTGATCAGACCGTCCAAGACAAAAGTGACCTCTGATCAGACCATCCAGGACCTAATTAACCTCTGATCAGACCGTCCAAGACATAAGTGATCTCTGATGAGACCATCCAGGACCTAATCGACATCTGATCAGACCATTCAGGACATAATCGACCTCTGATCGGACCGTCCAAGACATAAGCGATCTCTGATCAGACGTCTAAGACAAAAGTGACCTCTGATCAGACCATCCAGGACCTAATCGACCTCTGATCAGACCATCCAGGACCTAATCGACCTCTGGTCAGAACATCCAGGACCTAATCGACCTCTGATCAGACCGTCCAAGACATAAGCGACCTCTGATCAGACCATCCAAGACAAAAGTGACCTCTGATCAGAACATCCAGGACCTAATCGACCTCTGATCAGACCCTCCAAGATATAAGTGGTCTCTGATCAGATCATCCAGGACCTAATCGACCTCTGATCAGACCATCCAGGACCTAATCGACCTCTGATCAGAACATCCAGGACCTAATCGACCTCTGATCAGACCGTCCAAGACATAAGTGACTTCTGATCAGACATCCAGGACTTAATCGACCTCTGATCAGTCCGTCCAAGACATAAGTGATCTCTGATCAGAACATCCAGGACATAATAGACCTCTGATCAGACCGTCCAAGACATAAGTGATCTCTGATCAGACCATCCAAGACAAAAGTGACCTCTGATCAGACCATCCAGGACCTAATTAACCTCTGATCAGACCGTCCAAGACATAAGTGATCTCTGATGAGACCATCCAGGACCTAATCGACATCTGATCAGACCATTCAGGACATAATCAACCTCTGATCGGACCGTCCAAGACATAAGCGATCTCTGATCAGACGTCTAAGACAAAAGTGACCTCTGATCAGACCATCCAGGACCTAATCGACCTCTGATCAGACCATCCAGGACCTAATCGACCTCTGGTCAGAACATCCAGGACCTAATCGACCTCTGATCAGACCGTCCAAGACATAAGCGACCTCTGATCAGACCATCCAAGACAAAAGTGACCTCTGATCAGACCATCCAGGACCTAATCGACCTCTGATCAGACCCTCCAAGATATAAGTGGTCTCTGATCAGATCATCCAGGACCTAATCGACCTCTGATCAGACCATCCAGGACCTAATCGACCTCTGATCAGAACATCCAGGACCTAATCGACCTCTGATCAGACCGTCCAAGACATAAGTGACTTCTGATCAGACATCCAGGACTTAATCGACCTCTGATCAGGCCGTTCAAGATATAAGTGGTCTCTGATCAGATCATCCAGGACCTAATCGACCTCTGATCAGACCATCCAGGACCTAATCGACCTCTGGTCAGAACATCCAGGACCTAATCGACCTCTGATCAGACCGTCCAAGACATAAGCGACCTCTGATCAGACCATCCAAGACAAAAGTGACCTCTGATCAGACCATCCAGGACCTAATCGACCTCTGATCAGACCCTCCAAGATATAAGTGGTCTCTGATCAGATCATCCAGGACCTAATCGACCTCTGATCAGACCATCCAGGACCTAATCGACCTCTGATCAGAACATCCAGGACCTAATCGACCTCTGATCAGACCGTCCAAGACATAAGTGACTTCTGATCAGACATCCAGGACTTAATCGACCTCTGATCAGTCCGTCCAAGACATAAGTGATCTCTGATCAGAACATCCAGGACCTAATAGACCTCTGATCAGACCGTCCAAGACATAAGTGATCTCTGATCAGACCGTCCAAGAAAAAAGTGAACTCTGATCGGACCCTCCAAGACAAAAGTGACCTCTGATCAGACCATCCAGGACCTAATCGATCTCTGATCAGACCGTCCAAGACATAAGTGATCTCTGATCAGATCATCCAGGACCTAATCGACCTCTGATCAGCCCATCCAGGACTCAATCGACCTCTGATCAGACCATCCAGGACCTAATCGGCCTTTGATTAGACCGTCCAAGACATAAGCGATCTCTGATCAGACCATCCAGGACCTAATCGACCTCTGATCAGACGTCAAAGACATAAGTGATCTCTGATCAGACCGTCCAAGACAAAAGTGACCTCTGATTAGACCATCCAGGACCTAATCGACCTCTGATCAGACCATCCAGGACCTAATCGACCTCTGATCAGACCATCCAGGACCCAATCGACCTCTGATCAGACCGTCCAAGACATAAGTGATCTCTGATCAGACCGTCCAAGACAAAAGTGAACTCTGATCAGACCGTCCAAGACAAAAGTGATTTCTGATCAGACCGTCCAAGACATAAGTGACCTCTGATCAGACCGTCCAAGACAATAGTGGCTCTGATCACACCACCCGGGACCTAATCGATCTCTGATCAGAGCGTCCAAGACACAAGTGATATCTGATCAGACCATCCAGGACCTAATCGACCTCTGATCAGACCGTCCAAGACATAAGCGATCTCTGATCAGACCGTCCAAGACAAAATTGACCTCTGATCAGACCGTCCAAGACCAAAGTGACCTCTGATCAGACCGTTCAAGACAATAGTGGCTCTGATCAGACTTTGTATACACCATTCCCCAGACACGGTAGGTTCCCTCTTGCAAGATAGTCAAATGGTTTGGAATAGGTTACAGCGAGGGTAGTTCATTAAAAGGGCAGTTTTTGGCACCCCCATAGGCAACTGAGATAAGTGGTTTTGGCCTATTGATTTAAAGGGGCCGGTAGGTCTAGAAAAACCATTCATTACGAGCTCTGACAAACAGTAGTCTAACTTACAGTCGACCACCTCGACACCAGTAGACCACCTAATTTACAGTATTGATGGAAGCTTTTTCTTTTAGTTGATTTATTTTAATTAATTTATCCTAATTAATCCTTTTCTTCTGTTTAATTATATAAAAATCTCGGACATTTGTATTATAATTCAAAGAATGACTACTTGTATTGGGATTTGTAATTTTATACCAAGCTTGTGGTTACATTACAATTTACCCAATTCCATTTTTACCCATCGTACCATTTTACCCAATGCCAACTTACGCAATGCTCTTTGATCTTTTCGTTCAATTAAATTATCCGACCTTCTGTAGTGATAGTTTCCTATCAAGTCCCACGGGTCATTTAATTATATAGCCATTTATAATCCCATGTTCGACTGCGATAGTTTCATTTCAAGTCCCAGGGGCCTTTTAATTGTATAGTTGGCTGAATAGTTGTTCTTGTAAATTTAAAAACAGAGTAAATTAATGTTGGCTTCGGGTAAAATGGCAGTTTTGGTACACTGACATTGGGTAACCTGTCCTGACACCCAACTTTGTGTTTCCAGTTTTTTATTCAATCCAACAGTTTGTTTCTATTCACTATTTCAGTATCTGTATTAGTACATATATTCCCTGATTAAGTGCAGTTTATTTTATTCCAAAGATAATATAACCATTTTTAAAACATTGAATAATTTTTGTTTTGTTCAAATCTGATAGTTATCGAGATGAGTGAAAACTCGATTAAAAACATATTGAAGCCAGAATAATATACTTATTAAAATAAATGTACATTAAAAAATCCCTATTTTTTAGATTTTAATTCTTTGAAGTTAGAAATATTCCATCAAACTACCGGATCAAAGAAACCAACGCGCTTCTCATATTGTTATTCTCGTAGGTAAGATTTTTTCCCTACTAAATTTCAATTAAATTTTTTGTTTCTATTTTTTGTCAGATTATATACTTTTTTCTGAATTGAGACCACGAAACTTAGATATTTACGTATTTTAGGTCTGCATTTAGCGTAGAGTTGCGATTAAATTTAGGGAAAAATTCACCGCTGATGAATTTTTGTGTAAAGGAAGTGTTTTTGTGTTAATAATGATGTGAATCTAGACACAATTTTCTTATTTCAATTTGTTTAAATTAGCGTGGACAGAAATTTTCGATCCAATAAGGAATGATGGCTGGTTTGTTTTGTAAGTTTTTTTCACAACAACAGTTTTATCAAAATTTTTAAGAGGTTTGTCAATTTGAACGCAAGTCTGTTTTACCTCTTGATTTTTTTTTATCTCTTGGTATTTCTGTTGAATGATGACTTGGAATGTCTTCTTAATGTAAACATCTACCGTTTTTCAAATATTTCTTGCCATGGATATTTGTTTTTCTTTTCTAAGAGGATGGAAGGAAATTGTGTTATATACTGTTTTGCTGACATTTCATGCATGCTTTGAGAAAACATTATTTTTACTATTGACGAGTATTTGCTGAGCCATAACCGCCAATACTGGACTAAGATGTGAGATTTTTCTCAATTGGCAATATTTTTGCGGTTTACTCATTAATTTAAACCTTGTGAAAAGTCAAAATATTAAATTTGAGAAGAATACTTCAGAGAGAAATGTTATAAGAGAAATTGTACATAAAAAGGTATTTATTTTTTTGTGATATACGCATCGACTTTCCATCCGAACAACCTATGATAAAAAGTAATTTAACCGTAGTCTTTTTTTGTTTTGTATATATATCACGTGTAAAGCGATAAATGATTATTATTGCTCTTAAAATATGCCCAGTTCGTCAAATTATAGCTTTGATGTATTCTTCATTGATGACCACTTTGCTACCAAATCAGTCATGTTGTCCAGCACACAGCTCACTTAGTGAATTTTGAAATGAATAATTAACACACAAAATATCCTCGTATCTTTCCTGTTTTGATTTTACGATTTGGAATTAGAATGAAACTTGAGATAATTTGCTGTTCGAATTGTTTTTACGGTAGTCATGTAATTTAGTGTGCAGATGTAGTAATGCTTGATTTGCTAGCAAACGTTTCTATACTGAAATTAAATAATTTTGACTTATAAAGATCTCTTTGGCTCGTTTTGTTAAATTTGCTATAAAAATTTTCTTAGAATAGCATGATGGGTTTGAAAAATGAGTGATTTTGAAAAAGAGAATTGGTAAATTGTTTATTTTCTGCCTTGTTTTGTTTGCTTAAATTTCAGTTTGTCAAAACTTCTAATGATTGAAAACTTGGGGGTAAATTTAGGTTTATATTCATAATGTTTGTTTATTTTTCAAATCTGATATTTGTCGATATTAGTGAAAACTCGATTAATAACCTATTAAAGCCAAAATAAGATAGTTATGAAAAAAAATACTGTGAAGAAATGCCTATTTTTATTAGATTTTAATTTTTTAAAGTGAGAATTATTTCATGAAACTAGCGGATCAGTTCGTCAAATTTTGCTTAATTTTTACTTAAATTTCAATTTGTCAAAACTTTTTGACGATTGAAAAATTGTGGTAAATTTGGGTTTATGTTCATGTTTGAAAGCCAAATTTTGCTCCACGAGAAGTTCGCGTCTTGTTCACTTCAACTGAATCTAGTTAGTTTTGACGCTCAATATAAATTGTTCTTATTACTACGCTATATTCTCTAGAGGATACTGAACATTTTTCTTGAAAATTGGGAATTTTTTTCACAGAAAGACCTCAAGGTTGTTTGATCTAATAAAACTTATTTTCGTTTTGTTTTGGATATAAACTTTGTGAAATAAATAAACGTTCCAAATATCTTTTTTTGAGAAATAAACAGTGAGATTGAAAGGATTTTAGGAATCAAAACCTTCTAGATATCACTTGGAAATGGTTTTAAAAGGTTCTAATTATTGCATAAATTTTTTGCTCTTTATTAGTTCATCGCTTAAGACCTTGCAAAGTAATCGTTGTCTGGAATTAATTTAACAGGATTTTTGAAAATAAACCTTTTACGAATATCTTACGAGATTTTGCAAGAGAGAAATTTTTCAAACAAGATTTTGCACAATTATCTAGGAAAGTTTTGCGATATTTTAAAACACGTTTATCTTTGCAAAACCTTACAAGATAAACAATTTTTTTCAGTAATCTTGTAAAACTTTTCAATAGAACCTTTTCGTCTCATCTAAAGTACGCAAATGACAGTTTAGTTTATCGTTTTTCGTTCGAAGTCTTTTTTACTCTATTTGGTTTAAAGGAAAAATTGCAGAGGTGAGGTGCTCTGAACATTTTGCACAAACACATATTATTACCCCACCTCCATACAAATTCTTGAATCCAGCTTTGATTTTCTTTTCCTTTCATTCTGTGCGCTGATTCTTTAAACTCAACATTGGTAATCTCTAATTGAAGGATCTCAACAGTCTTTTCTTAAAGAAAACAATCACCATTTATGACAAATAATTTTACATAGTACGAACTTTTGATTGGTTTATGGACTTGTATTATATTTGAGGTCTGTATTTAGAATTTCAAAACTTCTTGCGTGTGGTGACGTATTCGGATCCGAAGATGAACTGAGGTCATACCTACACGAAAATTGGCTCTCGGTTGAACTCGACGACGAAGGCAACGTCCCACAGTCTAGCAGTGACCCCCACCTTCCATATACGGAAAGAGAGTTACCCGCCGAGGGGTTATCGGGCGGAGATCTCACTCGTGAGCAGTTGCTGAAAGCGGAGATTGTGCATCGCTACTCAGAGATCGGAGATCGAATCAGCCGGGCAAAGTTGGCCTTCTTGCATCAGTACTCCCAGGTCAGTTTGCATAGAGATAAAGGATCAGTTCCGTTTGTGCCCCCCCCCCCCCACCCCACCCCCAGCTTAGTGGGTGCGTATTATTTGCACCCCCAAACGAACGTGCTGCCATATTTTTACATAATAATGTACTATGTAATGACACTTTCTCTGTAACGGAGGGGGGTAAATAACGTATAGGTGGGAAAAAATACAACCGGAAAAGATCCGAGAAATTTTTGAGAGAGAAAGGTCATTAAAAAAATTGAAGTATTCCTCGCTTAGTGTGCATAAGCATATGCTCAAGTCAGTAGTGTATAAATTATAAAAAATTAAATTCACTCCAAAATGCTTTCCCGTATGCGGCTATCCCTTTGGATGATAGAGCTCAAAAAGTTGGAACTGGTTTTTTTGACAGTAAATTAATGAACTAGGATTCTAAAGTTATTGCATAATATGGTAGCTCTCAGGTTTTCTTATGTATCAGATTTGTTATCAGATTTGATTTTCAATTTCTCAACTGAGAATTTACTGTTTGATCAGAGTATAAAGCGTTCGAAGTTTGCTCTGATTAGAGTGTTGGGGCCATTGTCCAGACCGAAATGTGTTTGAACTGCTGTCGCGGGTCGGTATTTTATTCTGGGAACGCTCATTTGAACACTCAAGTTGGGAATGATTAGAGGTCATTTTCATAGTTTCCTAGGATCTTTTCCAATTGTGCCACTAGTGCGTTTTGCCCCCCCAGAAAAAAATTCAATCAGATTAGGCGCTAACGAGTTAATAATTTGCCTGATGGCGATATCCCTGTTGACTTGTTGGTTTGTTTTGTTGTTTTGTGAATGAGCGTCATCGTTGTGTGATTTTGCTGATTACAGAAAAGAAGTTGTTATCATACTTATGTCTGTCAGAGATATCAGCCTCAGCTTGGATCAAGCTTAATCAAGCTATGCCATCAACAAGAATGGAGTAAAGTATTTGTTCCGACCCCTCTTGAGGGGGGGGGGGGGGGGGGAGGAACTATATACTCAAACGGTTTTTTTTGTTCAGTTACTTTTAGCCGATCGATATATTCATCGTAGAGAGTTGAGACTGGTATCATTAGAAAGCTTGTCCAGCGTAGAATATGGAATTAAAAGATTTTTCCTTTTTCGTTTTTACAGGGAGTTATCGAGGTTTAAACTTTTGAGAGAATTAGAGTGAATTCCGATGATTTTATTCACATTTTTCGGAATTTTTGACTAAATATTGACCAATTTTGGTAAAATTCGTTATTTTTATAAAAAAAGTGTTGTTGATTTTATTTTTGAAACAAAAAAATATTGCCCGCTATTTTTATTTAAGTTTTTTGTCAAAAATTATGGCTAAATATTTCAAAATTCAGCCTTTTTCATCAAAAACAGCTCTAAATAAATTTCTTTAGTCCACTTTAATTAAATTTACAGGAAGTACACACCCAAATAACACTAACACAATCTTTGTCGTTCGAAAAAGGGGCTATTTGTACTTCAGGTTCCGTTGAGAGTGCTCAGTAATTAAAACTTACAATAAAAATGCAGCATTTATTTTTGATATTTTAACTAACAAAAAATCTAGATCTATGACATTCGAAAAATTAATGTTCTTAATGGACAAACAGCTTTAGCAGGGCTAGTTTTAGACCGATCTTGGACTGTTACTATTCAGAAAAATTTCGGATTTTAATCGGTAGGTCTTTTTTAATTAAAAAATTTTGAATTTTATATTAATTCATTTTATATTAATTAAATAACAGAACATTTCAAATCAAAGCTCAAAAGTGATAGGTCCAATTAGCTCCAAATAATTGTATCTAGTTTATTACTCGAAAACTTACGGTCGTTTTGACTTTTAAAATTATTTGGTTTTTAAATAAAAATGGCTTATTGAACTTTGCCTTAATTTTCCACTTAATTTGGTCAATTTGCAGCTTCGTGTCAGCATTGAAAGAAAATTTCTTCTTTCTTCTGAATTCCAGGTCAACCTCTATTGTGGTTTACGCCTTAAGGTAAGGTTTTCTGGCTTTGATACTACTAGATTTCACATTTTTTTTTCACTTTTAGGTATTTGCCGTTTTTCAAGTTTTCTAGTTCTGTCACCTTACAACCTTTTTGATAGTTCATATATCACAATATCACTTCAAAATAGAGAACAATTGATAATATTAAACTCCCTAAAGATATAGATTATGGTTTGAACGGCTTCGACGCTACTTTCTCGAAGAATTTAATTGAATTTTATTTATTTTGTCTATAGCTGTCGTTTTTACTTTGTCTTTTTTGTCGAATGAAAATTCCTGTACAATGGCCCGTTTTCATTGGTTTTTCATGGAGGAAAAGATGAGCCGATATTCTGATATTAGTAGACAGCTGATAAGTTTCATGATTTTCAAAACAATTTTTTTCCAATATAAAAAAATATAAGCTTCGTAATTTTGTTCCTTTTATTGATTGTTTTTTACCTGTTACAGGTATGATATTTTTGTTATCAAAGTAAGGTATCAAGAGGGATTGGTGCAACAAAATCTAATGTTTTTCTAGAGCTCGTTATGGCCTTACTGGCTTCTATACGGGTTTTCAAAAAAAAGAAAAATCAATTTTTTATTTTTGTCAACTTTGACGTTCTTTTTGTAGACATAAGATATATTCTGGATGATTGCAGGTATCAAGGGCTTCCTTTGGACAATAAACGAACCTATTTAATCATTTCATTTTTGTAATTATTGGCTTTCATGTCTTATTGGCTTTCATTCGAAAAAAAAAGTATTACTTATTTTTTTTTCTTTTTTGTCTACTTGTTAACTAGTTTCATTTTTAAGAGGTCACATAATACATTATCGCTGTTCAACGAAGGTGCAATCGAACATTTTTAGAGGGCCAAAATTTGGCTTTACGGCTTCAAAAGCGTTTCTGGCAAGTTTTAATTGATTTTTTGTTTGTTGTCTATTTTTTGTCCTTTTTGTAACCGCATAAAAAAATTGAAAACCGGCAGTTCTTAATTTCCTTATATAGAAGCATTGGTAATTGTAAACATATGGCACATATGGCATATTTTAGTTGATTTCTAATGTTTTTCATTACTTTGAAATTAATTGTTTTTTTAAAAAAGCGAATTTTTCAACTTTACTGATTTTGTTCTTTATTGTCTAATTGTTAACAAGCATTATTATGGACTGGTCCCATATCTTTTCTGGTGAATTACAAGTTATTTTGTTTAGTTTCAAATTTATCTGAAGCTATTTTGACTTTTTTATTAAGTTTTGTTTTTTTACAACGGACATAAAGTTTTTGATGTAATTAATGTTTGTTGTTGTTGTGTGATTTTGCTGTTCTCCTTGACTCGCTTTCTTAATATTTGCATACCTCACCACTCTAATGCATCATTTGTTACTCCACTGAGTTATTTGGTTTGGAGTCTATCTTTTCGTTCATACACCTTTTTTTGAAAAAATACTTGAATTTTTGGTTTTTTCTATCTGTTCCTTATTTGGTAGACAATTACGCCAAAATTGTGGATTAGGGACGGTGTCGGAATTTTATGTGCGATTGCACATTACCGAGCCTCCTAGCCATTTTGTATGCCTTTAAGTCAGTAAATTAGTGATAAACCTAGTTGCAGTCATAAAAATTTTTTGTATGTCCCAATTGGCAAAAGAAATGCTTTTCTTTTTTTAACATCCCGTTAATTTCCACTTGCCATAAACTCGAATTCTTTTTGAAAGTTTGACATATGCTGATGATAACGGCGAACATATTTGAAAGCTGCTTTAAACCATATTGTATATCGTAGTTTAAGCTCAGCAGCTTGAGCTCGAATACTATTTTTTCTAGAGCAAATTTCTCAAAAGACGTTGAATGAAGGTTTTAATGTCATAAGTGGGTTTTTCGTAAAAGATGCAGATTTGAGTTCTATATCGATTAAGTTGCTGTTTAAGCTATTTTTCAATGCCGTGTCAAACAGTCCGCCAGTCAAGTCTCAACCTTTTACTTTTTTGTCAATCCAGAATTATGCGGCGAGAGTACAGGTTGCTGAGACAACATCAAATTTTTCAAGGAAGAAATGAAAGCTAACAATACCCACGAATAATTAATTGACTAGTATAGTTATTTTAATCACGGTCTGTTGTCACCAGCACTTGTTTCTCTCCTAATAAGAGATTAGCCGTTATTTTTCCATCACGAAATGTTCATGTCCAGGATTTTAATTCAAAAAAAAATGATTGGAGAGTTTTGAGAAATGATTTAGTGCTGATATTTGTTTAAAAATTGTAAAAGAGCAAGTTTAGTCGTTATGAAATTTTTTTGCTTGATAAATCTTTTAGGCAAGAAAATAATTAAATTTTTTGCAGAAATATTCATGATAAACTTTGGCTTTTCTTTGAGTAGTGCCAATTTTAGGTGCAAAATTTTTTTGTTCTAATTTGTTTCCAACTTGTTTTTCTTTCAAACAATTCAAATATACGGTTAGCGCCGGAAATGTTAATTGCTCCAAGTTTTTTTTTATGATTTTACCAAAACTTAATAATAACCGACGAATTTTTGAATCAACGGGAAGGTGTTTAAACAAATTTAAATATATCTATTCTCGCTATATTTCTTATCCTGCCTTGTGATTAAAATAAGTGCTAAAACACTATTAATTTCCAAAACAACACAATTTTGAGTTTTCTTGCTTTTTCATCAACAGTCAACTTTAAAATTTTCGGCAAATTTTTCAAATTTGCAAATGTATATTTTTCTGGGTTTTCAAAAGAAATGAAAGCTAAGATATTGTGAGTGATTTCTCGGACCAAACTCCATTGTGAACTTAATTCTCTTGTAATGGATTGATTAAAAGTCTTTGTATTTCGTTGACTTCGTCTGTTCCGAAAACCTTTGAAAGCTTCATGTGATGAAGCCGAGATAATAGATTTTTTTTGAAAAATCTCTCATCAGATATTAGCTACCTCCCATGCATTGTTATCAACCTCTTGATCTTTCAATATATACTACTTATAAGTACTAAGCCATAGAACTCTTTAAGGATAATTGAAAACGAAGCCCCTATGCTTTTCGTCAAAATTTCGCTTATTTTGTTCATTTATACATAATCGAGATGCTCAAATTGGAAATTTTCAATTATTGTAACTCAATTACGGTAATTGAGACAAATAATTCAAACGTTTGTTGACAATTTTTTTCGCTTAATTTGGATCTTATCACTGAATGAGAAATGATCGAATTTTAGTTATAAGAAATCGACGATTTCGTCGTCTTAATCTAGCCAAAAACGTTGAAATTTCTCATGACTTTTTTAAAATTTTTTTTCATCATTATCATCGTTTTTGTTTGGTATTTAATAAAAGAGAGATTCGGTATTGTCGTTTTTTAAACATGAGAGAGATTTGGCATCATTGTTTTCTAAATGTAGGCGAGACTTGTTATCATCATTTTTAAACGTAAGAGATTTTCGGAATCGGTGAGCAAAATACCAGGAACTTTTATATTCTGGGTTTTAAAAGTAGATTAGTTCAGCAGACCAAACAATAACGGTCGGCATAATGGGTTTCAAACGTCACGATTTTTGCACATTCTTTTAGAACCTTGTTCAGTACGGACAATTTTTGGACAATTTGCATTATTGAAATAAGTTTGTTTATTGTCAGCATTTAAAATTATGGCATACATGGAAATGGATGTTGAGCTTCAAGCATAATTTGGCGTTCGCAACATATTTGGTCATTTTTTACAACCTCTTATGTTTTTCAGCTGGTCAAAATAATGGATTAAATTTTGCTGATCGAAATTTTATTGAACTGGAACTTAAACTTTAATAACTTCAATTGATCTTAATTTTTGTATTCGCATAATATTTTTTTAACACAGTTTAGAGTTAGTTCCAGTCAGTTACTGATAAATGTTTTTACCTGAAATACCTCAGTTTGTTTATGAAACTATCGCTGAACCCAAAACGAAAAGATTCCTAACTACATTCTTCGGATTTGTTCTTTTTTTGTGATCTAAGTTTACTGAGAGATTTGCCTGGAAAGACAGTTTTTTTTCTGTAGTTTCACAGATTGATAGTTTCTGATCTTACCAGTTGCTGTGTTGTAATATAGAGACTAAAATTACAATATTTTTCAGCTATCAGTTTTGATAAAGAAAGGTTTAGGGTGCGCCCGTTTTCTGATTATACTGAAATGCGAGTGATATTCATTTTTTCTTGATTGTAACTGAATTGTAAAAAGGAATGTGTGCGCCTTTTCTTGAGACATTTGACTCCGTCTAAAGGACAAAATTGCTTATTACAAGAGAATTGGTTAGATCTATGGTTTTCGGTTAGTTTCTTTGCTATACAAAGCCATGCAAGTGTTTTTTCTTATAATTAATTTTTCTCTAAAAATGGAAAATCAATTTGTAATTGACTTTACTTTTGTGGATAATTGATTTTGCATTTTTCTTTTTAAATTCTTATGGTTCTTGATCGATCGCTTATTTCCATTAAGACCTTGAAATATGTCTGCTGCCAGTATTACAATTCATAGATCTTGACAATGATACTGTGCAGAATTTTTAGGAGGCAAATTGCTAATTTATTTTTTATGAAATAGCTTTTTAAAGAGTTTTGCAAATACCGAATCAAATCGAACAGAAAATATAGAAAGTAGCCAAATGAACGTATGTATTACACAAATACTTTCAGAAATGCTTTGCGAAATTAGCTTTCAATTCAATCAATTCCAGAGTTTGGCGGTTTTTAGAGATTGCTTTTTTACTTGACCCATATCTTCATTATTCAATACCTTTTTCGTAGACAGATTTCCCTGTTCTTCTTCTCAATTTGAGCATAATATGAAACGACCAATAAATCACGGAGACGAAATCGTTAGTAAGTTGGAAACGCCATGTCCGAATCTTTTTTCTTTCAGCACTAAATCCAATATCAACTGATCGGTCCCGTAAATTGCGTGGAAAGATATACTTTCCTTCGAGCAACATTTTTCCAAAGAGCGTTTATTATAGGCATCTTTATAGAAACTTTTCCTCTTAAACCATCGATAGCAAATCTGAGAATGGAAGTCCTCATGGTGAAATAATTCTCTTCCTTCTCCATCGAAACAATCAGTGGCTAAACTTATCCCAGATTTTGCCAGGCACAGTCCGAGAAAAACGTCATCGGAGTGGGCACTAAAATCCTCACGTTGACATTTCGCTCTCTTTGCGAACCCCTCTTCAACTAGTTTTTGCAGAGCTCTGTTTCCAAAAGCGTAACCTGCGCCACCTTGTAAATAACCCTCAACACTTCGCCCATTTGTCATAACTTTTCCGTAAAATTCTAATCTCTTTGAGTCTTTCTTGAACAAAAATTTTCGTAAATTATCCATTATTACATACGTGTCGTCATCAGCTTTGAAGAACCAATCAAATTTGTTCAGGTATTTCGAGTATAGCAATTCCATGCCTTTCCTTGTCTTGGCCCAGACTTCGTAGTATCCCGTTCGATTTGTAACTTTAATTGCTGGAAATTTCGGATCATTTTTGTCGCTTAAAAACAATGTTTTGTTGCAAAGTTTCGACCATGTTTTTTTCACATATTTGGCTCGACCTTGAAGGTTTTTGGAACAAGTATGAACAACACATAAAATACTCAAATCTCGCCAGGAATAAGTTCCAGTCGGATTTGGGTCAGTGTTTTTAACCGAGTTTTCGTCTGTCAAAATATTATTGGAGTTCGCATTAAAGCTAAAGAAAACGGCTGGAAGAGGAAGGACATTATTTTCAATCAAAGTAACAACTATCAATTCTGTAAGACAAATTAAAGTCAGCGCTATGACAAATTTTCTTCTCACTCTTATTTGATTTTTGTACATTTCTAGCTGGTTTATAAAGCTGGCTTTTTTAGTTCTATCTGGATTTGTATGAAGTAGCGTTTTAAGCGTTTAGCATGAACAGCATAACAGCCAATTCAATATTTTGTTCGGCTTCAGAAATTTGTAAAAGCTTGTTAAGATTTTGTTTTTACTCTTTTACAAAACTTTATAAGCCGTTTCATGATGCCTTTAGTTTCATGATCACGTTAGTTTATCTCGTCGATGTATTTTTTCGTGCACTCTGTATGATTCTATAGCATTTGTTTCTAGATAATTCAAAACAGTTTGTGTTAGCCACTGCACATCAGCAGATGTTTTGATTAAGAAAGTAATTGTATAAAGAAATTAAGAATAACCATTCCCGGGTCGAGGTTTCTGGGTAAATTTTTGTAAGAAATGCGGTGAATGCTGTGAATTTTTGTAAAAAATGCGGTGATTGCGGTGAATGCGGTGAAAATAAAAATTTCACCGCAAAATTCACCGCATTCCTTACAAAAATTCACCGAATCGACTTTTGTGGCAAATTAATTTATGAAATGCGGTGAAAGCTGTGAATGCGGTGAAAAAAATAATTCACCACATTTCACCGCTTTTCTTACAAAAATTCACCGCGAAATTCACCGCATTTTTTACAAAAAATCACCGCATATAGTTTCCAAAGTAAACTCAATCTGATTTAAATTCACAAGACGTTTTAAGCAAAAAAGTGACAGTTGGCGCAGTGGACCCCAGTAGAAGGCATGCAGGAGGTCAGAGGTTCGAACCCGTGTGCGGACGATTCTTTTTTGTAACAATACTGAGAAAGCGGTGAAAATAAATAATTCACCGCGATTCACCGCATTCACCGCAAAAAGATGGAAGAAATACGCAGTGAAAATTTTTTTCACCGCATTTCGCCGCATTTCTTACGAAAATTCACAGCCAAACCTCGACCCGGGTTTACATCTCCGAGAATTTCAGCTACTTTTTTTGGATTCCAAATGATGGTTTCAGAGAATATAACCAGGTTGCTAAATATATACATCCTTTCAGATAAATTGATTAAAACGTAAATTAATAATTTTTTAATTATGTTTAAACACCTAAGAAAGCTTAAATTCGCTATTCGTCAATAATATCTAATCTACGGTCGTCTATATAGTCATTGTTTTTGTTTTGCAGACAGAAAAATTATTCGTATTTTTCAATTCAATTTCAAGCGTTTCGGGTTACATTGAAAATTAACTGAGCAGTTTTATATCATATTGATAAAAATAAATTGCTATTGTCTTCGCTATTTATTTATTTAAAAAAACGAGAAATTGCGCGAATTTAGCATTGGTGAACTGATGTGTTATTTTGTTATGAAAATTGAATCAAATTTTCTGCAAATCTGCAACTTTGAAGAACAAATATTTTAAATGTCAAGCTATGTGCCTCAAAGGTCCCCATCAAAACTCGAATTAAGATCAATGACCCTTTATTTTATTGATGGAAGGGTTTTCTAGAATTACACTATTGGAGTATAACTGGGCCGCCAACATAGTAGATCACGTTGAATGAGCAGCAAAGTGATAATTGTTGAAAACTAAGCGAGCTTCAATTTGTGGCTTTTGTTCGTTTTGATTTACGTAAAACATTACGGAATTAAATTGTGCTCTCTGAAAATTTCAACGCTACGTTGGGATTATCCGCAAGCAACTTATATGCGTTTGGAAAAATTACACCAAAAAATATGCCGCCTTTTTTTGGCAGACAAAAACAAAAACTCTTTGCAAAAATCTAGAAAGTTAAGTGTAGTACAATTTGAGACACATAGGCACGGAAAACCATACAAGCCAACACACACCACAAATATTTCAAAAAAACACAAACACAAAGAAAATTTTTTAAATTTTACTTTTTGACAGTTGGTCAATGCTTAAGGTTCTCCACTGTTTATTAAGGTCTGCTGTCTTTTTTCTAGAGAAATGTACACATTGATTTTTTGGGGAATTGTAATGCTAAATTTAATTTCGACACTAAAATTTGAAATGTAACTTTTCCGAGAAATTTTCTTTTAAAGTTTTTTGAGAAATTTGTGTTAATTTTGATACTTCATAAGAATAATGGACAATTATTTTTTAATCTTTTTTCAAGCTTCTTCGTCATTTCCCTAAGTCCTCATTGGTGAAAAACTTGGCATGGATTACTTGAAGCAAGTGTATTGTTAATTATAAAATTGACAATAAAACTTGAAATGAACTTTTTGAGGATTTTAGAAATGAACTTTTGAGACACTTTTGATTTTTCAGTAGCATAATGGGAAAAATTCGTCGTCTTGGAGACGTGTTATAAAGGAGATCTGAAGGCACACAGATCTGTTAATCGACATCTTTGGGGCCGCAATTTGTACCAAATATTCAGTTTTTTTTATGGCTTCCGACATTTTTTGCATTCTGTCTCTGTTTGTGACTAACATTTAAGGAACTAACTCCATCTTGCTAACTCTCTCTTCCGTCTTGTTCATAAAAACTTTTGCCACAGAAATTTCATACAAGCGCACACACATTCGTAACGCGCACATACAAACAATACACAAATAAAAACCCCGGCATCAAAAAAAATTAGATTCTTTTTGGCATCTGATCTTTACTCAAGTATCGTCGCAATTCAATTAGTTCTTGACTTTTTCCTTGAAAATCAGTTAAGGATTTTTTGAGGCAATATTGTATTGGTAGTCATTAAATTACATAAAATTTGAAGCGAATATATCAAGTTTATCGAAAATTTTTGTAATTTTTCATAATTCATGAGCATAAATGAAAAAAATGGTTTTTAAAAAAAGATGGCAGTAGGATTGCCATCTAAACAGAAACGCATTTTTGTTCTTTATGATAATTAAAACCGCAATTTGTTACGGTATATTTTATTTTTGTTAAATTTCTGACAGTTTTTGAACGCTAATTGTGTCTACACCTCTTCACCTAATTGTACCTATATGTTAAGGAACGTTGAAATCTGTCCTTAAAAGTTCTCAATAAGTGCTCTTGATAAAAAATTGGTTATCAGTTAATTATATGTTTTGGCCTTTTCACTATCCTAATTAGGAGTTTTTTTAAACAAATGGAAATTTTGATTTTTACTGAAATAAAAAAAAAGAGTACACAAAATAGATAAAAGATTTCCATCGTCACTTTTCAGTAGTGATTTTGATTGATTTAATGTTCATTTCATGAAACGGTATTTTATGCCCCCAAGCTTTTGAAGAAAGTGAATTGGTTAGTTTTTTCAGATAAGAATAATTTTTCCTATCCAAAAGCTCCCGAATTTTGAAAAGAATACATTTTTCTCCTTTTAATTTTTTGCTTTTAAATTTGGTTTTCGCTGTTCTGAGAGCTCTTATTTTCCTGAAGTCTTCGATTACCCATAAAAATTATTTGGCTGCAAAATGGTGCTTTTCATTTTTCTCTGCGGGGCGTTATACAGTTATATATGTTCCTTTCCCCATTCTGAAAAATGATGGAACATTAAAACATCAATATTGTATTTTCTGCTTAAATTAAAAACGAATAAACTAATGTAACGGAAAATAAAAATGTTGCTTTTGCAAAAAAGAATTTTGAAATTGACAAATTTCAATTACTTGTTACTTACCTTACAAGTAGTGATCTGAAATCATAGAACTTTTCAGAGAAATTTTATTTGAAAAATTTAAAATGGAGATTTTAAAATGTAAAGAGAAAGATCAAAGTTTTTAAGAAGTTCTCAATTTGTATTTTGTGTATTTGTATTTTTCTTTCGAACAATTTGTATTGCACAACAAAACATTAACGGTTTACTTGAATGTTAGACAAGTTAAGTTGTTCTGTAATAAAATACATATCTAATGTATCTTTCATTCAAAATGTCTTTTAAAACACAGCGAACTATCTTGCAAAGTTTGTGCTCAAAACAAAGGCTAATGCGTCTCTATCCGAGTCGATTTTTTGTCACAAAATAATGTATGATTAACGGTGAAGAGCGGTGCAAAAAAAACTCACCGTAAAGCGCGCGCATTTTTAGCGTTGAATGTGGAGAATTTTTTGTAAGATTTGCGGTTTTTAGCTGTGAATTTTTGTCACCAAATTCACCGGATTGCTTACGAAAAGTATCTAAAAAGAAACGCATTTTTGTTCTTTATGATAATTAAAACCGCAATTTGTTACGGTATTTTTTATTTTTGTTAAATTTCTGACAGTTTTTGAACGCTAATTGTGTCTACACCTCTTCACCTAATTGTACCTATATGTTAAGGACGTTGAAATCTGTCCTTAAAAGTTCTCAATAAGTGCTCTTGAGGAAAATTGGTTATCAGTTAATTTTATGTTCTGGCCTTTTCACTATCCTAATTAGGAGTATTTTTAAACAAATGGGATATTTTGATTTTTACTGAAATGAAAAAATTGAAGAGTACACAAAATAGATAAGAGATTTCCATCGTCACTTTTCAGTAGTGATTTTGATTGATTTAATGTTCATTTCATGAAACGGTATTTTATGCCTCCAAGCTTTTGCAGAAAGTGAATTGGTTAGTTTTTTCAGATAAGAATAATTTTTCCTGTCCAAAAGCTCCCGAATTTTGAAAAGAATACATTTTTCTCCTTTTAATTTTTTGTTTTTAAATTTGGTTTTCGCTATTCTGAGAGCTCTTATTTTCCTGAAGTCTTCGATTACCCATAAAACTTAATTGGCTGCAAAATGGTGATTTTCTTTTTTCTCTGCGGGGCGTTATACAGTTGTAGATGTTCCTTTCCCCCATTCTGAAAAATGATGGAACATTAAAACATCAATGTTGTATTTTCTGCTTAAATTGAAAACGAATAAAGTAATGAAACGGAAAATAAAAATGTTGCTTGGCAAAAATGAATTTTGAAATTGACAAATTTCAATTACTTGTTACTTACCTTACAAGTAGTGATATGAAATCATAAAACTTTTCAGAGAAATTTTATTGGAAAAATTTAAAATGGAGATTTCAAAATGTAAAGAGAAAGATCAAAGTTTTTAAGAAGTTTTCAATTTGTATTTTGTGTATTTGTATTTTTATCTCGAACAATTTGTATTGCACAACAAAACATTAACGGTTTACTTGAATGTTAGACAAGTTAAGTTGTTCTGTAATAAAATACATATCTAATGCATCTTTGATTCAAAATGTCTTTTAGAACACAGCGAACTATCTTGCAAATTTGTGCTCAAAACAAAGGCTAATGCGTCTCTATCCGAGTAGATTTTTTGTCAAAAAATAATGTATGATTAACGGTGAAGAGCGGTGCAAAAAAATTCACCGCAAAGCGCGTGCATTTTTAGCGTTGAATGTGGAGAATTTTTTGTAAGATTTGCGGTTTTTTGCTGTGAATTTTTTTCACCGAATCCACCGGATTGCTTACGAAAAGAAACTGTCGTACACGGGTTCGCACCACTCACCTCTTGCTTGTCAACAACTTCTGATTCCACTGCGCCATCTGTCACTTACTTCAAAGATATTACCTGTGAGTTTAAGATAAGCGTTGAAATTAGCTGTGAATATTTGTAAGTTTCGCGATTTTAGCGGTGAAAAGTTGTTTTCACCGCAGTCTGCTGGTAGCGGTGATCTTTTTTTCTCCGCATTCAGCTGGTAGCGCTGAAAATTTTTTAACCGCATTCTGCTGGTAGCGATGTAATATTTCTCATCGCTTAAAAGTTTTTTTCACCGCATTCCTCGCATTGAGCGCAAATCTTAGCCCTTTTTTCTCAAATTTACCGCAAATCTTACTTCCCGTAGCGATTTTTAGCGGTGACACCTCGACCTGCCAATCAGAGATGAGCTATATCAAAACAAACTTGCAGAAATGCTTCAAGATAAAGATTTGTCTTTCAAGATAGCCATTGTCTTGCAGGATCTTGCAAGATAGCCATTTGTTGCAAGAATCTTGCAAGATAACCATCTGCTTGATAACCATCTGGTGGAAAACGCTTTTGAAAATTAGAAACTTTACTCGGTTTTTCTAATTATTTTTTATCAGTAGATAAACGTTGCAACTTGAAGATTCATTATGTTGCGGACTTATTATTGCAACAGATAACTCGTTTTGATAAGTTACATAGAAGTGAATCGAATTTAACTCGAACTGCTGAGGACCATAATTTGTTTACTTAGTTTGCTGTTGCTAAAAGACCTATAATCAACAACAATTGCTTTCTTAATATGTTTTTCATCAATATGTTTTTGGAGCGATAAATTTCTTGTCAACAGTATATTTTATGCAAATTGCTTTAATCATAAATTACTTATGTTTGATATTTGCTTAGCAGCTTTTGATTTGATTTTAATTATGGAAAAAACGCAAAAGAAATAAAGAAAAGACTTATTCAAGATTTGTCTTTAGGCTCTGGTATTGTCTGGACATTTTAGTCTGTAATAATATGCGGGCTTTGGAATTGAAATAATTGCGGGCTTTTTTAAACCCTGAAGGCTAACATTGCTCAGTAGTTTCTTTCTTCAAATGTTGAACTCATAGTCTCTGATTTATAAAAAGAAATTTTTTAATAAGAGCAGCATCTATTTTTTGGCTGATAACCACAATGAAATTTTGTGCAGTCAACCAACCCCCCCCCCTCTCCGTGCATGATACACACAGCAGTCTCCATTTGTTCTGCTTTATACTCGACTGCTCTTTTGTGATCAATCGAAGTTCCGAGGAGATGAAATTGTGAGCCAATTGGGTTTTTTTTAATCGACCGATCCTTGTATTCAGAACAGCATAATACATCATCAATTGTTCGGTACCGTAAACATTGTGAAAAGAAATAGTCTCATTTGAACAACACTTCTCAAGCGCTTGTTTATTCGACGCATATTTGTTGAAATCTTTCCTCTTCAACCACCTATACGGCATCTGGGTGTGAAGCTCTTTCTGATGGAAAAATTCCCGACCTTCTCCTTCGACAACATCGCTTCCCAAAGTTATCCCAGAGTCTGCCAAGCATAATCCAAAGACAATATCATCGGAATGGGTACTGTAGTTTTCTACCCGACATCTTTCCCCAATTTGGAAGCTGTTTGAGAGCTGCAGGGCCGAAGGCAATAACCCGCTCCCCCTTGTAAATAACCCTCTATACTTCGCCCATTTGTCATAAATTTTCCGTAAAATTTGAGTTTTTTTCGATCTTTTTTGAACTTTTTCGTAAATTGTGCATTACATGCGTGTCATCATCAGCTTTGAAGAACCAATCAAATTTGTTCAGGTATTTTGAGTATAGCAGTTGCATCCATGGCAAAGGAGGAGAACCAGAAATTAGA
>NW_027452564.1:0-13580 GCF_964194025.1 Convolutriloba macropyga | reverse complement strand
CTTTTCTAATATTCTATTAGCGGGTATCTATTATAATTCATATCGACTGGTTATCCCTCTGTCGACTGTCACTGTTCCCCACAGTATCAAGTATGCCCAGACCGTAAGAGCGTACGGAGGGGACGTTGTGCGTTTAAAAATACGTAGTCTGGAAAATGGTCAACGGTAACATTAAGTAAACATATAAGAGCATCTTCAACTATATATGTTTTTTTCCTCGAAATTTGAGACCAAGTGTCAGCTCCTGTTCAGAATTTTTGTGCAAACGTTTTCGGTCCCTGGACAAAAAGTGCCGCCACTTTGCAGAAGTTTGATCTTTTGAGAAACAAGATAAAAAATGCGTGAGATCTGTTAAAAACGGATAATTTGATTCTTGAGGAAAATCAAGAAATCTTTTAGAAAATATTAGAAAAACTCCAATAAACTTGAAGAACATCAATTGTGGGTTTTAACAATAGCTTGGTTTAGAGGTACGGACAGCAACATAATCATACTGGCTGAGTGATCAACACTTGTTTTTGGTAACCTGGATATTTGAAACAAAGTTATTTCTAACAGTTTCGAAGTCAACAGAAATCAACTTTGTAGCTTGATAATAGTAATGCGGTATCAGCACAGCTGTTAAAAAACCAGTGGCTATGGATGTCAAAGCCAACTTTTGGAGTGAGAGATGGCATATTAGTGCGAGATTTGATTGTTACCCTGCGTTATTATGATCGACTGCTATTTTAACTGCTGTCAGCATAACATATTAGATCCTGTTTTGCCATTTCTCCTAAATTTCACAAGAGTAATTTCAGCATCAATTGATAATTTCTCTATAATAATTGTCGACGATTCATTGCAAGTTGAGGTCCCAGATGAACACAAGTATATCCAGACTGAAAATTAAGGCGCAAGTGGGGTCGTATGTTCAAAATTTCATAGTTGCAGTTGAAGAAACAAAATAAGAAACATTTTTAATCCCAACCAATTTATTTATGATTTTTTCAATAGAGTTTGAGAAAATAACTGACCTACTTGACTGAACTTGTAGAATTTTGTACTTTGCTTAGGCTGACTAGCTGGGGACCGACTAGCGCCCAAAACTCTAACAAATTGAAAGGGGTGTTTTGATGGCTCTCGGACCTCTATCGGACGGTTATTTTGTCCCCATGCTGCTCTTGTCGGCTGTAAGGAACTCTAGTTAGAATAATGAATTAGTTGAGTAATCAAATAACATCAAATGAATAAACAGAAAATGTAAAAGATAACAAAATCAAATCAATAATCAACCATAGTTTATAACAGAGTTTATAATAAGATGGTTCACAACTTTATTCAAATTCACCACTAAAGAGCTACTATTCTCTAACTCTACAAGAAGCTCTCAATCAAGCCGCTTGATCTAGATGCGGTTGATTGTTGCTCTCAAGCGTTCTGATTTTCAAGCGCGCAAACCGGTGTTCTGGATTCCAATCGCTCAAACTGGTGTTCTGGTTTCGAATCGCTCAAACCGGTGTTGTGGTTTTATCAAGTCAGTTCAACTCCCTCAACAATGTTTTTGTTATCACAACTTCTCTACAGGTCAACTCCTGAGCTACAGCTGTGTTATGGTTGTGTTTTGGTAATGCCATGGTTCTACTCCTAAGTAACTTATCAAGCAACAACGTACAAGAATGATCAAAACAAAAGAATCTGTTCACTTCGCATTATGGACCACATTAGATAGGCCTTTCTTACGTAAAGTTTGCTATGACTTCAAAAGAACAATTGAATGACCTCAACGCCTTCTTTATACATTGCTGACTTCTATTCAAGCTATTCGAACTAAAACAAAAGCAGTATCAGACTTATGACGCTACCAATTAATCAATCGGTCATCTTCATGTTCCAGCTCATTTCAGATTATACCTATGAAATAGTTTCTCAGCTCCCTTCTCCAAAAATTATAGTATCACAATGAAACTTGGTGTATTATATCTATACATCCCTCTCTAAGACCTTGCGGAACTAAAGTCGGGAAAATGAAAAGGAAACTATGCACTTTGTCTCATCTCAATGGTACGATTGCCGCTCTAGAAGTCGAAAATCAGATTTTCCGAATTCTACACTCCTCCCTTCTACACTATTATTCTCCCGAATAATTGCTAAAGCTGGCATTTGATTTAAATCTTAACTAAGCTTAATCTTAAAAAAATTATCTGGTTCTCTTGTTCTTACATATAGTCTCACTTATCAGTAGTTTTTGCTTCATGCATACCTTACTTTTCTTTATTAGTTCCACAACATATCACAAAAGACTTATTCACCTAACGTAAACCTAGTAGATCAATTTGTGAACCATCGCTAACTACAAATGAGCATCAGTACGTCAACGTTTTATTCTAGAATTTTTACCAAATTTACAGCATATGAATTCAAATCAACAATTAAGGCTGAAACTACTAGAAGGATTATACAAATTAAAAACTTGTCTCTGCATAAAGATATAACACATATAACAAATAATAAAGAGGCAACTCAATAGCAATCTCTGTTACGTCTTATCTACAAAAATACCAATTAAATGAACCATCGAATCTTTTCATCATTTCCCCCGGCCATCTCACCAAAAATTCTCCTCCAAACAATTTAGTAAATATCAATCCAATTAAATTGGTTCAACTCACCTATCTATTACTATTTCGAGGTTCATTTTATAAACTATGCAACTATTAAGCTCTACTTAATATTCACAAACCAAGTTTCTGTGTTTAACCACTGTTTATTCATGCACCCTCTACCAGTTACAGTTTTGTAATAAAAGTATTTACCAATTGTTTCACCACATAAACCAACTTTGCACCATTAACCAATACTTCGCACTAACTTTAGCACTCTACCGACCAATGATTAGACACAGAAACTAATTTTAAACACAATAATAGGATACCAAAATAAAAGAAGCTATCGTGCTGAGGATTACGAAACCGACTGTACTTCCTCAAAATCATTTCTTTCATCGATGCTTGAAGGGATGTCCTCCCATCTCCTCACTGGACCGCCATCTCGCATCTGGAGGTCTCCTCCTCCGGAACCATCGCCTCTTCAGCTTCAACCTGCTCCATCTCGCCTTCCGACTTGTCTGAAGCCACATTGTCCCTCGTGGCAACGAGTCTCGACAACTGTTGAAACAGAATCCTCCCTGACAAAACTCCTCCCTTCTGCTGTGGACATCGCCCGTCGATCCCATCATCTCAGAATGCAATTCACCTACTGACTGAGACTCCCTCCTTCTGTTGTAGACTACATCACTTGTGCTATCAATAGGTGGACACCACAGAATAGACATCGAATCAACCTCCCCGCTTCTGCTTCCAAAGTCGTTTGAATACCCCAAAGAAAAAGGATAACACTCTTTTCGACGGCCTTGGCCCTGACTAACATAGCTAATTGCCGCTCCCATTTGAAATCACCGTTCATCGGAGTCTCTTTCAACCATCCATACATTGTTCTGCCTTATCTCTCCCTCATTAATTTTCTGGATTTCCTCTGATCCCTCGACTCCTGTATTCAATTGGGGGTCCACATATCTGTCGTCCAATTTATCTGAGGTCATGCCATTAATAGTTTCTAGTTGTGACAAGGAGTTTCCAGCTTCACTGCCAAGAGTAGACCGAAAGTCCAGCTCCTCGGTTGCGATCAACTTCTCTGTTACCTTAGTACTGTAAATCAGCTGATGGCTCGAACTTCTAATTTGACTTACTTGCCCGTTTGTTCGCTCATTAGTTGCTAAGTCCTCTGGTGAACTGCAATACTTACTTTCTTCTGCTGACACCTGACCACAAGTCCTGGATCCCAAGTCCTCACAACATGAGCCGCGTAATTCAGCTGATTGCACACTGCGACTTGAGTCGGCCTCCATTCTGCATTTCCTCCCTCTCAGATTTCGCTTTCGAACACCGCTTTCGAAGTTTTCTAGCCGCTTTTTATAGAATTTTGTGTACTGACTTCTAAAACCTACCCTCTTTCACCTCGCCGTTCTTTGTTGGCCCACATTTCGTTCTTGACTTGACCATTGAAAAGAAAAACTTTCTCTTAAGTCTTTTTGGCTTTTCGTAAAGAACTGCTCCAAAGCTCTCAAAATGTTCTCAATCAATGACACTTCAGCTGTTCTCCAGTTGTTATGACAAGTTAGGACAATCAGGTTTCTCTTAAAATTGGGGTAGTCAAGAAAACCTTGTTTACATGGGCGCCGGATTGGCGCAGAGTATCCTTCTCCCGAACCGGGACAGTCTCCCCTCCATCCTCTTCTTCTGGCCACGCGTCTTCAACTCTAGACAAGTTCTTTTCCAATCGGGCCCATAGATCGGACCTACTTAAGCACGACTGGTTCTCAACACCCAATGTACGATTATGGCTTCTCTGTAATTCTTGACATTCCTCAGAAACAGGCCTGTAGGCAACCATCACTCCTTTATGGTGAACAGTTGTTTTTGTAGTGTCATTAACTGAACAAACCTCAAATCCTTCTATTACTTCAGTGAAACTGGAAAGTTGAACCCGCTCTCTGGTGGAAATCGCTGCAATTACACCCTCTGTAGGAATCGCAGATGAGTTTTCCCATTCGAACTCAGCTACTCTAGCTAAGGACAGCATTTGAAATCTATATTCACCTGAACTGTTCCCGGGATGTAACACTGAAACCACTGAAGGACAGTTATCAGCGCCTTGAACATAGTCAGCTTTAGACGTGCCAGATCCATTAAATTCCAGAACCCCTGTTGTTTCCCAGCAGGAGTCTACTTCGCAACCCCTCGAAAGAACTTGAATCCTATTTAGTCTATTCAAAATTTTGGGACTCTGGAATACGCTCCTATCGTTTTGAAAGTCCACAACTGCCCGTTTATTAGTTTCTAACTCTGCCTCAAACTCCTGAACCACTGCATCCCCTTGTGGATTAACAATTGCACACGGCTTTGGCCATTCGCCTTTTAAGTCACACGGGTTGCCACTCCACTCAACCTGTCTAAAAACTTCTCCAATCCTATTTGTTTGTAAGTCTGTACATCGCCAGTGTCCAGAACTAACGCTCGCGGAACAAACGGAACGATTACTTTTCTCTCTAACTTTATTTTCGTTTTGAAAAGACTCCTCTTCCACACTGCTAGATACACAACACCGTTTCTCAGCTATACATGGGACTTCTTCAATAACACCCCCAATCTTTTCAATCGAATTAGCTCCAAAATAGTCCTCGGCTAGGCATTCCGCAAAAGTTCTTTGATTGGATTCTATCTCTCTCATATCGACTTCAACGCCTCCTACTAGAGACAAAAACTCACGTGACAAGAGATCTAAGCAGTCGCTGTTCTTCTCTTGAGTACAAACAGCCAACTCATTTTGTTCAGAGCGAAACTCAACTTCCTCATCCTCACTGTGCCCATTGTCAGAGTCGCTATTGGGAAAGCAGTCATCACCTCCATTGTTCGCTGATGAGTTGTCAACGTAATAGACAAAACCTTCAGGCGTAACTACTTTCTCCAACTTAGACAAGAATTTTCCCCTATTCTCTTCCTGTAGTCTTCTCAGTTCCTTGCTCTCTATATCAACTAGCATCAAGGTCTCACGGCGCTGCATTTCCTCAATTTTCTTTTTATTTCGTGACTGTAACTCTCTATCCCCGAAATCTTTTTCTTCATCAAAATATTTGCATTCTTCAACTTCATTTTCTCGACGCGCTTCTTCTTCAAAACTTCCAAATGACTCCTTTTTGAAATCTGTAGAAGCAACATTTGTCTCAAGCCATTCACCAGGGATCACAATTATTTCCTGTCCGGTTCTTTGATCGTATCGATACTTAATACCTACTTGCTCTTCCCCGTTTACTTCTCCCAACATACTCAGACCTAATTGTTCTGCTTGCTCCTCACTCAATTGTAGCAAATCTATCACGTTCTGGAGGTTGTCCCTCATTGCATCATCTTGGCTATTGCATCCTGTTTCCTTTAATTCCGAACCAACTTCACTAAGCTCAGAATCTTCCTCTGAGGTCTCGCTTAAAGAGTCTTTTATCCTGCCTTTTGCTTGACCATTCTCACTCTTCGCTTTCTCTTCCGTTACACTTCTTCCACTACTTCTACTATTATCCGTATGATCACAATTTTCCTCTCTACTTGTAGATAACCTCTCCTCAATGATGTCAAAGTATTGTCCTAACGACATTACCACTTCACCAGTTTCCGAAAACCAGAATCTGAAAGGCAAATCCAAAACCGCTTGCAACGCCCATCCTCTCAATAGACCAAGCATTGACGAAACAGCTAAATCCTCACTCATTTGTAAAACATCAATAACGTCAAGGTAGTACATCTTCCATTCTTCCCACTTCGGAAACCTTTCCGACGGAAAATACTCTACAAACGGGAACGCACTCCAATCCATGTTTACTAAATATTTATGTTTTTCTTTTTCCCCTCTCCGCTTACTAGCGGTGTTCCTCAACTCTAACTCTTCTACTCTGTCCAGCAGTTCTCTCTCTCTCTCTATCTCTGAGAAGATCCCTTAGCCTCTCACTCTAAGCCCAGTTCCTCCTCTCCTATCAGTAACTACTGTTCCTCTAACCTGACTTAATCTGCTTTGCCAATCTTAACTGAAATCTTGCTGCTGTTGAACCAACACTGGCCTACTTTGCCAACTTCTTTTTGCTCTCTCCCTCAGAGTCAAACTCTCTAACTCGTGTTCCTCCAGCATTAAAAAAAACAAAAACCGCGTGGAAAATCCCTCTCCCTCAAATCTAACCTCTCTATACTCTACTCTATACTCACCAAACCTTACACACGCAACTGTCACTTGTCAAATACCAGCTTGCCAACTTCCTGTTTCAAGCTCTCGATACCAATTACTAACAATGACAGTCTTGAATAATTTGCTCTCACTTAGCTTTTCTCTCTTTAGACTACCTCTATTTCTCACTTCTCTCTCTTTACCTTGCCTCACAAATCTCTTGATCTTGGCCAAGGCCCTGTAACAACCTTCACTAGGAAAACTAGAAAATACTCTACTCAAACTCAGCCTCACGCAACTTACGCTCTTGACTAAGTCAAAACTCAGACTCTCAATCTTCTAGTCTCAAGAAAAGCTAAATGTTAACAATACCAACAGTCGAACTCCAACTCAACTGAAAATTGCTCTGCACACTCGCACTCTATCTCTCTCTCTCTCTCTCTCTCTCTCTCTATCTCTCTCTCCGTCAAGACCCGACTTGATTCCGTCCACGGATTTCTCTTCTTCACTCTGCTGTCAGCATAACATATTAGATCCTGTTTTGCCATTTCTCCTAAATTTCACAAGAGTAATTTCAGCATCAATTGATAATTTCTCTATAATAATTGTCGACGATTCATTGCAAGTTGAGGTCCCAGATGAACACAAGTATATCCAGACTGAAAATTAAGGCGCAAGTGGGGTCGTATGTTCAAAATTTCATAGTTGCAGTTGAAGAAACAAAATAAGAAACATTTTTAATCCCAACCAATTTATTTATGATTTTTTCAATAAAGTTTGAGAAAATAACTGACCTACTTGACTGAACTTGTAGAATTTTGTACTTTGCTTAGGCTGACTAGCTGGGGACCGACTAGCGCCCAAAACTCTAACAAATTGAAAGGGGTGTTTTGATGGCTCTCGGACCTCTATCGGACGGTTATTTTGTCCCCACGCTGCTCTTGTCGGCTGTAAGGAACTCTAGTTAGAATAATGAATTAGTTGAGTAATCAAATAACATCAAATGAATAAACAGAAAATGTAAAAGATAACAAAATCAAATCAATAATCAACCATAGTTTATAACAGAGTTTATAATAAGATGGTTCACAACTTTATTCAAATTCACCACTAAAGAGCTACTATTCTCTAACTCTACAAGAAGCTCTCAATCAAGCCGCTTGATCTAGATGCGGTTGATTGTTGCTCTCAAGCGTTCTGATTTTCAAGCGCGCAAACCGGTGTTCTGGATTCCAATCGCTCAAACTGGTGTTCTGGTTTCGAATCGCTCAAACCGGTGTTGTGGTTTTATCAAGTCAGTTCAACTCCCTCAACAATGTTTTTGTTATCACAACTTCTCTACAGGTCAACTCCTGAGCTACAGCTGTGTTATGGTTGTGTTTTGGTAATGCCATGGTTCTACTCCTAAGTAACTTATCAAGCAACAACGTACAAGAATGATCAAAACAAAAGAATCTGTTCACTTCGCATTATGGACCACATTAGATAGGCCTTTCTTACGTAAAGTTTGCTATGACTTCAAAAGAACAATTGAATGACCTCAACGCCTTCTTTATACATTGCTGACTTCTATTCAAGCTATTCGAACTAAAACAAAAGCAGTATCAGACTTATGACGCTATCAATTAATCAATCGGTCATCTTCATGTTCCAGCTCATTTCAGATTATACCTATGAAATAGTTTCTCAGCTCCCTTCTCCAAAAATTATAGTATCACAATGAAACTTGGTATATTATATCTATACATACCTCTCTAAGACCTTGCGGAACTAAAGTCGGGAAAATGAAAAGGAAACTATGCACTTTGTCTCATCTCAATGGTACGATTGCCGCTCTAGAAGTCGAAAATCAGATTTTCCGAATTCTACAGAACTAATCATTTTTGATTAAGATAACTCTCTAGTCGCTTTGACAATAACGATTATGAAACCTCCAAAACAGTTTAAAAATGTTAAAAATGAGATTTTTTCTATCACATACCAATAACTTCCTTTTGATTTTCCATTGTCTAATTTGGTATAAAAAATTTTTGGCACTGATTTTGTCCAAAATTTAGGTCGAGACGCGGAAGCAAAACAGAAGTGAGAAAAAACGAAAGGCTATGGATATCAAATAATTAACAGATATCAGAGTTTTGCTAATTTCTTTTTTACCTTGCGTTAATTTGTGAACTGTGTTAACTATCAGTTTTCAGTTATCTGATTTTACGACTAACAAAAGGAAGAACCTTTAAGTTTCTAATAGCAATCATGTCCATCAATCAAAGAGAATACTATAAAGTGTTTTGACTGATCCCGTTTCTATAAAAATTATAGAAACTTCTTAGATCTACTCATATTTGAAGTGTTTTTGGGTTTCTGAGCATCATTGTTGAAACGTCTTATAAGCTCTTCAGAATAGCAAATCGTCATCCACTGATTTTTAAAAACAAATTGGGATAATAGTTACCTAGACACATAATTCTCAACGGAGAGCTTGTTCTCCATTACAATATTCTTTGTCTCAAAGCTGAATTCTGCTTTTCTTTTTCAAAACAATTTGATCAATTCAGACATCAATTGCTCCATATCCTTAATAAAATTGACACTGTTTGGTCAGAAAGTAAAATTTTGGATTTTTTCCTTAAAATTAGACTAATTTACAATAAAAAAATGTCCATGTTGTAGTTTATTCTTGTTTAAGAGATCTGTTACGCTCTCTGTTATTGTATATATTCTTATGGCTCTAACTCTTTACTACAAACTGATAAAGGTTCTAACTCCTCTTGTACATTTAACTCATAAACATTTGCATACTTTCAAATTTATCCGTATTATATGTCGCTAATTCTCAAGCTCCCAATTAAATTTTAAGTTTTCTAATTTTGTAGATACGGATTTCTTGAAAAAATATTTATTTTGTTTAGGTTTTAAACAATCTGAACTGATTTTTGGCAGAAGCCTTAGTGAATTGGCTGTTGTTCGACCGTTCGTTTTAGTTCGTAGGCTTTTCGTTTTTGATATTTTTGGCGTACTCTCTTGAGGCACTCAGTGCAATCAGCTTGTTTAAAATTTTATTTTAACCAACTTGTGTTCTAAAAAATTTCTATATTAGATGTTGTTTTGTAGCTTTCTTTTAGTTAAATTGCTGTTTTAAAACATCTCTGTTTTGTTTCATACTACTGCCAGTTATTCAACCTCTAGCATGCAAATTTTTTTTACTTATGGGGGCGCATTTCAGTCCCTCAATCGAACCTATTTGCCATTCAAGAAATCGTACCGCGCTCAGCAAACAACAGACAAGTAATTGTATGAAGGGTATAATTGTTTTAAAGAAGGTTTTAGAAAAAAACTTCTATACAAATGGGACAAATAACATTAGAGCAAAATTAGATGTAAAATAATGGAGCATGCTTGAAGCACAACATGATGGTCTCAACTGGTACTATTGGAAACACTTCAGTGTATGCATGTCATCAAGAAGATCTTATATTAGCATTTTCCATCTACGTGGTCTTTCTGTTTTGTTTTTGTTATCAAGAGAAAGAAAAAGCGAATTATGGTTTTTTAACGTAATTGCATTTTATTCAGGCTACTTCGGTTTTGCTTTCAAAAATTTGTACTTCCTGTGAAAGGCGCGGGATATATCAGACACTTGGTTTTGCGGCAAGAGTCAAACTAAAATTACTTCTTTCATATTATTCTCGCTGATTTGGTCCCTATTTCAATTTATACTAGATATTTTGACCCCCAATTAAACGCGTAATTACTTTTAAAAGTTTTATCATGTTAATTTGCTAATTTATTAACTTATTGCTGTGAATAGTTTCAAAATTGGTTGGTTTATTCGTAAATTAATGCCACATAATAAAACTTAATGAAATATGCTCTTTATGTTTTATTTCTTGTCCTTGCAATGAGACCATTGTTGCTCAATTCAAGTGAACCTAATTTGCGCGCCCATTAGAATTTCAGGTCCGGAAAAACTTCCCGAATGAATTTTCCGGGAAAAATAGCATTCTGGAGTTCTCGTGCATCATTTGTATCAGTTGTATTTTTTAAAAATTTGGTTGGGAGTTATTTCATTTATTGAAACATAAAAATGATGTATCAAAATCGGGTATAATTTAGCGATGTAAATCTTTGATTTGGAGTTCATAAATTTTCACGCCATGTTTCTCCTCCGAGAAATGTTTTCGTTCTACTTACTTTTGTTCGTTTTTTAAACATTTTGGCTGAATTCATTTACATTTCTACATGTTAATGAAATTCATTCAATCTATCCAAAATATTTTTAAGAAGACAAGGTACCCAAAATTATTTTAGAGAATCTGTTCTATTTCTGGACGCATTTTTTAGCTTCAACCGAATTAATTTGATCCGCTAAATTGACATTTATTTGTAGCTGTGTAGTATCACGGCCTTAGTAAAACAAAAACGACAGGATAAAAGCAGGCCATTGTTACAAAACTTCACTGTACACAGAGTGAGGTGAAAATTTTGCTTTCGATATATCTCGTTTGTTTTAATGTTTTTTTTTCAGTTATCAAAAGAAATCATCAAAACCTTTGACTTGTTAAATATATAATTTTTGAAAACTTTCTAGTCATATTTTTATCTGACAACCAGTCACCTTCTGAAAAGCACACATTATCAGGCACTGTTTTTCTTTTCAATTGGGAGTCAGTAAAGTTAACTACAAGACTGTTAAGTTCTCAAATAAATCAAAAAGTTTAAAAGCGTCATAAAGTTTTGGAGCAAAACCAAAGCCGTCAATAACAAAAAGCTATGCATAGCTGGTAATTGTTTCCATCAACATGGCAAACTTTTTAAAAATAAATCTCGCAAAAACTTTTGAGGCTACTCAGGCTTTATCGCTTCTTCTGAAAACTAAGATCTTAATTTTTCATGCATTCTTTTTTCCTGAGACCTTAAACAGTTTTTTTGAAGGCTTTGGATTTAAAAAAATTCTACTCAAAAATCATATGCAATTACAATTCTGCTTTTACTTTATCAAAAGATGCGAAAACGAGAGCGATTTTGCTCGACAATCGGCCATACGAGCTTTGTTTTTCTTCTCTATGTCTTAAGCAAGCTCGTAAGTTTTCGATGAATAGTTCGAAAAAATTTGATAAAATTGGTGCCATTTTTTAAGAAAATTATTTCTAGGCAAAACTTATTTGCAAAAAAAAATCAGCTGTTGCCATATGAACAGGAACGAATGCAGAGATGAGAGCCTTCTCTGCTTGACAAGGAGCCATATGAGCATAAATTTTATAATTTCTGAATGAAAAAATAAAAAAAGAAGCATAATTCGAGATTTTTTGAAACAAGGCGTTTTTAATTGACGGAAGTGTTTATTTCTTATTTTTCACAGTGGCAATGAGTGTTAAAGACTTGGTTATTTGCAAATATTAGTAGCAAAACTTGCCAAAAACTCAGTAGAAACTATCATACACGGATCAGTTTTAGAGAGATAAAATCTTTACAAAAAAGATAATAAACAGTTCACTTAAAAGATGAAACTTTGAATATTTGCACAATCTGAATTAGAAAAATTACACTGAAATGTATCTTCTTATGTTTGTTTATATGAGCACTTTTGTTTTGTATTATTGAAAGAAAATCGTACACCAAAACGTGCCCCATTGAAAGCCGTAGAAGAGTTTCATGAACTCAGCAATGACGCAGGAACTCTCGGCTGAGTCTCGTACATTCTCAAGATCTTATCGATATTATTCAGCTGTTCCTTGGCCAGCGGTTGTCACTCAGAATTATTGTTTAAAATAAGAACAATGTTTTGGTCAGTGGGACGTTTTACGCATATGTATGACAATGAACAGTTTTTGGTAACAAGAATTTTTGTCTACTTTAGTTTTCATGTGCAGCTGAATTTGCAGATCACCGAAAGCTCTTTTCATGAACACAAAGATCCCCCAATCTAATCTGGGACTGATATTACTTGTTCACTTTTATTTACTTTGCCATAGGCACTTTTTTCTCATTGTAATAGATTCTGTTCTAGTTACAGCTAAATTTACAGCCACGTGGAGAAAAAATGGGGAATAACGCACCAAATCAAGCACTTAAAAATTACAACAACAAAAAAGCTACTGTTTTCCAAAATATTGAAAATATAAACTACTTTAAGATTTTGACTTTTCTGTAGCAGTAATTTTTTGGTAATGTATCCTGTTCCTGTGGAATAAGTGAGCCGCAGTTCAATTTTTACAAACTTTAGCTTCTGGTATTTCAACTTATGGTAACATAGAGCAACGCCGAACTTAAGTCTAACTTCAAATTTTTTTGCAATAAAAGTCTTAGATATATTTTTGTTGTTCGTTTTACTGTCAGATTGAGCGTGTATACATGAAGAGATCTCGTGTTGCGTGATCTACAGCAACTCAGTCCAATTTTATATTGAAAAAGAACTATGAATAGCACAGGGTTTGTAGAGTGCTTGTCGGATAAGAGTCCCCCGAGAGTAAAAGATCAGCCAACTATGGGCAAGGCTTTGGCAGAGTATTTCTCAGAGGAAATCAGAGATGGATCAGATATACTTCAGAGTAGGAGAAAAATCAACATAATCCCGTATTTTGTGATCTATAGAAAAGCCAGTCAAATTTGATGTTGAAAAAGACAATAGCAAATAGTCGTAAAATGAATTTGTACTGAAAAGGTAAAGACATAGCGGCTCTACAGTTAAAAAGCAAACTGGACAAATATCCGGACCAATTTCTATTTGCTGAAATGAAGTCCTGGCCTCCAAAGATTAAGAGAGCGGCCGTTGACAAGCCGAAAAATAACGTCAATTATGCAGACACTAAATTAATATACCGTGCAACAATGTGCTC
>NW_027452563.1:27500-30239 GCF_964194025.1 Convolutriloba macropyga | reverse complement strand
ATCTATATCTATCTATCTATATCTATCTATCTATATCTATCTATCTATATCTATCTATCTATATCTATCTATCTATACTATCTATCCTATATCTATCTATCTATATCTATCTATCTATATCTATCTATCTATATCTATCTATCTATATCTATCTATCTATATCTATCTATCTATATCTATCTATCTATATCTATCTATCTATATCTATCTATCTATATCTATCTATCTATATCTATCTATCTATATCTATCTATCTATATCTATCTATCTATATCTATCTATCTATATCTATCTATCTATATCTATCTATCTATATCTATCTATCTATATCTATCTATCTATCTATCTATCTATATCTATCTATATCTATCTATCTATATCTATCTATCTATATCTATCTATCTATATCTATCTATCTATATCTATCTATCTATATCTATCTATCTATATCTATCTATCTATATCTATCTATCTATATCTATCTATCTATATCTATCTATCTATATCTATCTATCTATATCTATCTATCTATATCTATCTATCTATATCTATCTATCTATATCTATCTATCTATATCTATCTATCTATATCTATCTATCTATATCTATCTATCTATATCTATCTATCTATATCTATCTATCTATATCTATCTATCTATATCTATCTATCTATATCTATCTATCTATATCTATCTATATCTATCTATCTATCTATATCTATCTATCTATATCTATCTATCTATATCTATCTATCTATATCTATCTATATCTATCTATATCTATCTATATCTATCTATCTATATCTATCTATCTATATCTATCTCTATATCTATCTATCTTATCTATCTATATCTATCTATATCTATCTATATCTATCTATATCTATCTATATCTATCTATATCTATCTATATCTATCTATATCTATCTATATCTATCTATATCTATCTATATCTATCTATATCTATCTATATCTATCTATATCTATCTATATCTATCTATATCTATCTATATCTATCTATATCTATCTATATCTATCTATATCTATCTATATCTATCTATATCTATCTATATCTATCTATATCTATCTATATCTATCTATATCTATCTATATCTATCTATATCTATCTATATCTATCTATATCTATCTATATCTATCTATATCTATCTATATCTATCTATATCTATCTATATCTATCTATATCTATCTATATCTATCTATATCTATCTATATCTATCTATATCTATCTATATCTATCTATTATATCTATCTATATCTATCTATATCTATCTATATCTATCTATATCTATCTATATCTATCTATATCTATCTATATCTATCTATATCTATCTATATCTATCTATATCTATCTATATCTATCTATATCTATCTATATCTATCTATATCTATCTATATCTATCTATATCTATCTATATCTATCTATATCTATCTATATCTATCTATATCTATCTATATCTATCTATATCTATCTATATCTATCTATATCTATCTATATCTATCTATATCTATCTATATCTATCTATATCTATCTATATCTATCTATATCTATCTATATCTATCTATATCTATCTATATCTATCTATATCTATCTATATCTATCTATATCTATCTATATCTATCTATATCTATCTATATCTATCTATATCTATCTATATCTATCTATATCTATCTATATCTATCTATATCTATCTATATCTATCTATATCTATCTATATCTATCTATATCTATCTATATCTATCTATATCTATCTATATCTATCTATATCTATCTATATCTATCTATATCTATCTATATCTATCTATATCTATCTATATCTATCTATATCTATCTATATCTATCTATATCTATCTATATCTATCTATATCTATCTATATCTATCTATATCTATCTATATCTATCTATATCTATCTATATCTATCTATATCTATCTATATCTATCTATATCTATCTATATCTATCTATATCTATCTATATCTATCTATATCTATCTATATCTATCTATATCTATCTATATCTATCTATATCTATCTATATCTATCTATATCTATCTATATCTATCTATATCTATCTATATCTATCTATATCTATCTATATCTATCTATATCTATCTATATCTATCTATATCTATCTATATCTATCTATATCTATCTATATCTATCTATATCTATCTATATCTATCTATATCTATCTATATCTATCTATATCTATCTATATCTATCTATATCTATCTATATCTATCTATATCTATCTATATCTATCTATATCTATCTATATCTATCTATATCTATCTATATCTATCTATATCTATCTATATCTATCTATATCTATCTATATCTATCTATATCTATCTATATCTATCTATATCTATCTATATCTATCTATATCTATCTATATCTATCTATATCTATCTATATCTATCTATATCTATCTATATCTATCTATATCTATCTATATCTATCTATATCTATCTATATCTATCTATATCTATCTATATCTATCTATATCTATCTATATCTATCTATATCTATCTATATCTATCTATATCTATCTATATCTATCTATATCTATCTATATCTATCTATATCTATCTATATCTATCTATATCTATCTATATCTATCTATATCTATCTATATCTATCTATATCTATCTATATCTATCTATATCTATCTATATCTATCTATATCTATCTATATCTATCTATATCTATCTATATCTATC
>NW_027452563.1:2500-22500 GCF_964194025.1 Convolutriloba macropyga | reverse complement strand
TGGAAATACACAGAGCCCAGCTAAGAAGCAGACAATTAGCCCGATCACCCAGCCAAGCACAGTAGAGTCGCCGTCACCAACAGCAACAGACGCCTCACAAGGGTACACCAATTTGTCAATTGAAAACACCACAACACCGTTTTCAATGAAGGACATATTGCTTTGACAACACAGAACCTCCGTTTCTACGTCATACTCAATTTTAGTACAACATAAAGTTGAACAAAATTATAAGGCGAACAGAAAAATGACATGCATTATCAATCTAAAAAACCATTACCTGCTTGAGTTGTATTTCTTTAAAAAGTTATACATTATACATGATGAGCTGAAAATAAAAACAAAGTTATCTAGTACAAATTTCAACCGACATTTTATCACTACGCCTTGAGCAAAACTTACACCTTACTCATCTTATTCATGCCTATGAAAACTAATTAACACCTAGAGTGCGAAAACAATGTTATACCTAGAGCATATAATTAAAATCAAATAAACAATTTTGAGGAAAAATTCCCAAATTACTTCAAGTTATTGCTTCCTCTTTAGGCTTGTTTAGATTACAAGCGAAGTTTTACTTCCTCTGAGCTTTATCAGCCCTACAGGAGTAATTCCCTTATCGGGATGACTGCATTCTTTTATTTTATATTCTGGCAAACTTACTAATTTTAACTTCAACCTTGTTTATATTCTGTAGGCAGTTAAGATTGCTTTTGTCTGGCCAACTGAAGCAAAAAATTAAGTCCTGCTCTTATTTCAATTTTCAAATTGGAAAATTCATGCAAATGTCAACAAAAAGAATTAGTCAAGATTAAAGAAACGAAATGCACACCAAAACTTATTACAGAATTCGTTCTCTCTTAATTGCTATACAAATTGCTTACCTCAATGACAAAATTAACAACAATGGAATTGAATTTGTTTACCAACAGAAACTGTTAATTGCAGAAAAGTTTATAAATGTAGAATTCATCATTCTATTTCCTTCATTGCCCGATAGTCTTGATATTCAATTGTCTAATATTTCATCAATGTTAGAGCAATCTTGGAATACTTATAAATACGGATGCAACCTGACATATATGAATACTAACGAAAGCTCGTTGAATTTTGATTACTTGTCTGGCTTTGTTGATAAACAATTACAACTTGCTCGTCAAGATCTACAAGACTTAAGAACAGATATTTCGGAAACACTGATGAGAAATGATTCACATGAGAGAAACCGACGTGGAGTCCATTTGATTGCGTTTGGAGCTCTCACTGCTGTTACAGCAGGAGCAGGAATTGCGTGTTCGATTGGAAGTATATTTGGAGCTTGCGGTGGATCAACGAAAAATCGGGATGACATTGACTTTGCTCTACGAAAACTTAAAGAAAACGAAAACTTATGGATCGAAGTTCAGAGTAAACTTAATGACAAATTCTATATTGTAGCATCTCAATTGAAAGATGTTAAACAAACTCAAAAACAGATTATTCAAACGCAGAAACAACAGGCAAGAACTCTGAATAAGGCGATAGATGTCATAAACTCAAACTCGAGAAAACTGATGGCCTGCACACAATATTTCTACGCCCGGGATCAGAAATTGAAATTGCAAACAAATCTGGCAAGTTCTCTATTGGCACTTAATAATGAAATAAAAAGTTAACGCATCGCTACTTATTCTTACAAATTAACAATTCTCAATTCAATTATGACTCTGGTTAACAAATTCATACCCATGGCTTTGGTTCCAAAGCAAATATTGGACAAAATCCTTCAATCTTTAGCTATCCAGCAGACAAAAGAGGATGATCGATTAACGCTAGCAATACCTCCTTCTCAAATCCTTACTTATTATGAAACAAAACTGTTGACAAATGTTGTAGTGGAAGATTATGGTATGCTTTTTCGTCTCGCAGTTCCGTTTGCCTCTGGGTCAACTGCTCTTAATCTGTATAGTGCCATCACAATACCTATGCCAACGAATGATACCGACGGATATGCCTCCCAATATGAGACTGAAGCAGATAACATAGCAATTGCTGAGTCAACCAGACGAATTGCTCTTCTATCTCAACCAGAAATTGATTCATGTACTGGATCAAACAGTTTCTTAGTTCGCACAAACGGTTTTTCCCTTGAGACAGCAGAAGATACATGCCTTGGAGCTTTGCTTATCGGAAATCAATTTGCAGCTTTACAAAATTGTAACATAAACACTGTGAAACTTCCTGTTAAAGAGAAAGCTAAAAATTTGGGTAATGGCAAATGGTTAATTACTTCAGCTTCAGAAAAATTTGACATGTTTTTAATTGAGATGAAGAATAATGACCCCTTAAAGCGACAAAGGCTGCCATGATGTAAAACTTGCCTAATAGAATTACAATGTGGAACAAAAATAGAAACACGATTCATGGAACTCAGAGCTGACATGTTTTCATGTAGAAATGATTCTGCAGTTAGAATCGATGTCAACCTTACGGATCCTTTACAACACTTATTCTCGAAAATACCATCCTTGAACGAGATGCCACATATTTCAACTTTGACACAAGCAAAAGAACAGGTTATTGAAAAAGTACAACTTGAATTGGCGAATGTACCGGACTACCATCGAAAATCTTTTGATCGTCTTGACGAATTAACTGAACCTATAATTGGAAATATGAAAACCATTAGACCGGGCTTGAGAAACCGCTTCACAGATAGCTTAACATGTAAAATAACAATCGCCATTGGTGTCACATCATTTTTTATTTCTCTTGTGCTACAATTACTATTTGGTTATTTCACAAACAAATACGGACGTCAGTACAATATGCTAAAAATTCTTGCCGGAGGAACTATCATTCAACCGAGACCCGTAGTGGTTATCAGCGATGTACAGTTTAACTTTCTAAAGCTTCAGAGGACTGACTTCTATGAAACAAATTATGTGCTAAATGAGAAAGATCTCAGAGAGGCAACCGTAATGGCTAATACTAAAGCACGAGCATCCCAATATGAGAAACAAAATCCTATGCAATCTTTGTGTGAGCAGATTGCTCTCCAAATTAGACCTTAAACTCAGCTCAGATAACCACCAAGCTTAATATTTTATGACTGTGGGCAAAAGTCTGTATGTGTAAAACCTAGAAATTAGATTCAACACACTTGTTTAAAAAAAAATACTTCGTCATTGCAACAAAATTTTTAATAGCTGCTAAACCTGAATATTGCTTATAATAAAACAAGGCGCAGTGTCACATTAATTTTGAAATTACTAAACTTAGTAGTTAAGTTTTAATAAAACAAGGCGCAGTGTCATGACCGAAACAGCAACATTAGAATTCGATCATGAATATTATAGAAAGTATGGTTTGATAGTTGATCCTGATTGCTTATTGCTTATAATAAAACAAGGCGCAGTGTCACATTAATTTTGAAATTACTAAACTTAGTAGTTAAGTTTTAATAAAACAAGGCGCAGTGTCATGACCGAAACAGCAACATTAGAATTCGATCATGAATATTTTAGAAAGTATGGTTTGATAGTTGATCCTGATTGGATAAAATGATTGTAATAATTGTATTCATATGCTTATATGTTATTGGATATAATTTGTAAAATAGGAATGAGTTCTTACCAAAAAGTTGGAGTTGTTGAAGAGATGATTGAAATGAAAGTTAGTTGATAAAAGAGATTGGAGAATTAGATTTGAATTGAAGTTGAACACAAATATGTTATAAAGGGTAGAGCCACAACGAATTCACTATTCATCCGAAGACCTGAAACATAGATTAATCAGAAACATAATAGAAATTACTAAAGTAATCGTTATAAGAATATAAATATGGTTTCTCGGAATGAGAATTAAGTCTTTCTCTCTTCTCTCTCTCTCTCTCTCTCTCTCTCTCTCTCTCTCTCTCTCTCTCTCTCTCTGGTTGTATTTGAAATGTCTGTTTTCGATTTGGTTTACTCAAAATTATAGTTGTGTCACCAGAGTCCTAAAGCTCCGGTAATCGTAAACGGGACTGACCGGAAAGTGCCTTGGTGCCAAAATTAAGTTGATTCCATACGCAGGTTCAGTAAGTCTACAGGAGCCCTATATTAAGACCTTATTCAGAATCCTAAGTTTACCAAATTTGAATTCTTATTGAAAATGTAGTTTCAAAAAAATAGTTCTTGCAGTGCCATAGTACGGGAGGGGAGACTAGATTCATAACAAATAAACTTAAATGACACAGCTCTAAAAGTTATAGTGCCGTGTTTCTGTTTGACGATGCCGTGTTTCTGTTTGGTAAATTTACATACAATGCTGTGATGTTTAATAGTGGGGGCTCACTGTTCCGTCCATTGGGTGGATCACACACACCCCCGTTTAATTAAAGTTGAAAAAAATTTAAAAATGTTATCAGGGGGTCAAATATTGACTATAAATAGACGGTCCAGCAACTGGGCAAATTCGAGGTGAAGGCTATTCATTAGTCTGGCTAAGTTTTTTTCATAACGAATGTGTAATGTAATCCATCCAACCTCTCAAATGTCGTTTGAGAGTAGTTCACCCGGCCTGTCTGGAATATTATTGATCGACATTATTATGTGCTTTTGTCCTTAATGTTGAAAAAAATGCAGATATCAAATGGCAGCAATTCCCAATGAGATGAGGCAAAATTTGCTGCACATTTCGCAAGCTTTGAAGAATATAGATTCAGCTGTCGAAGATGTAGTCAGCGCGGATGTCAATATTGAAACGGACTTGAAAAAACTGGAGCAAGCCAGGCATCACTTGTCCTTGTGCTACTCACTCTGTGGAATGTTTTGGATTCAACTGCAATTAAATGGCCAAGATACAAAAGAACATCCGGTAAACAAAGAAATGACGCGTTTAAAAGTTCACATGGATCGTTTGAAAGAGATTGAACAAGCGGCTGAAAAACGAAGTGTTGTCATTGACAAGGATGCGTCTCGTAGAATTGTTGCCCATCATACAGACCTCGACAGGGTTAGTATTTATACATCTCGTGTATAGATTAGATGGAAACTGGAAAGAAAGTAAAACGCAATGCTGCGTGCGAAGAAGCAGTATTCTAAGATTTAGAGACTGATTACACTTGGAATTGAACCCAATAATTTTAATGATTTTCAGTTTTCATCTTACCAGTAGGCTTGCAATTTCTGCCAAAGCAATTTGTCCAAGATGATGAATCAGTTTCTCAATACTTTCCGAAGACTTTCGAAAAAGCATTCACAGTGTGGTTTAGGTCATGTTAGTCAATTACACTATGGTAACAGAAATCTCTATGCTTCTGAAGATTTTTGAAAACGTCAAACATCAAATGAAACAATCTTTTCTTTAAAATCAGTTCTCTAATGAAGCATGATGCAAACTTTAGCTTTTGAAATTTCTAGTGGATGCTTTCAAAATTCGTATAAGTATTGCAAAAAATAAACCTATCGATTGCACTTGTGCAGAAAAATTCGAACTAACCCATGCTCTCCAAGGTTCAGAGGAGTGTAATGCCCACATGAAGCATAAGGAGAATATAAACCCCATCTCAAAATTAATCTCGACAGGTGCGTCAATTTTGATCCAATTGGCTGTAGGTTTGAGAATCTGCTGAGTTTTTCACAAATCTATCCAGCCATGGTAACCAACTTAGATGCCTAGTGAATGCACCAAAAGGCCAATTGATTGTAAAGGACCGTGCAACATTCAGAGTGCGTGAATTTTTTGGAGGAGCTGATGTCGATATTGCAGGCGGTTGCCGTATTTTGGCACGAGTCCTTGGCAGTGAAGAATCGTTCGTAGCGTCATCCCAAAAATTTCTTAAATTTGCTTCAAAAACTTGGAAACATTTCCAGAAACGCCTACTCTGGTTTCGCAAGAGGCGTACAGCAAAACTTGCCTCTTTCTCGGACAACTCCTAACGCTTAGAGCGTTTTCTTAGTTGTATTCGCTATGGACACAGCAGAGAGGACTCAACATCAGGTAGCCAAAGCAATACGACACGGAGTACGCTGCATCATTCGGTGCTGTCGAGTGTCTTGGTAATCAGAGGTCACGAATGTCCACCTCATACGGGATAGAATCACCCAAGACGCACGAAACTATCGACCGAAGGGGATGGAAACTAGCAAAGAAGAGTTACATGAACAAAAGCATCACGTCATTGGATTGGCATCAGAGAAAGGAGCCTCGAAATGGCTCACTGCAGTGCCACTGAGATGCGAAGGTTTCACACTGACAAAATCCGAATCCGTGAAGGTTTTTGCATTCGGTACAATCTGAAAGCAAAAAAAACCTATCGATTGCACTTGCGTAGAAAAAATCGACAAAACGCTTCAGATGGGTGTAATGCCCACATACAGCATAAGGAGAATATAAAGTCCATCTCGAAATTAATTCCTGACGTATGCTATGATGTGGAAGTTGCGGCATCACAGTTGCCAGAAGGCGAACGCATTCAAATCTAGTACTGATGAAAATTCTCGTCTTGACACCAATGCAAATGGCTTTTGGGAGTTAAGATTCAGCAGAACTTTCTTCGACGTTACCATGTTTAATTCTTGGCCAAGGCTTCGACCCCAAAAAGCAAATGAAGGGCTACGAATCTCATGAGGCAATTAAACATTTGACTTATCAACACCTCATTTTGGAAAAAAAAATAGTTCCTCTCTTGCTATCCTGCATGCCTGATCTTGGGCCGAGACGTCCTAATAAATAGACGTACCAAAATGTAAAAATTTCAACGAAGGTGATTGGTTGAGAAATTTAAAACAGTTTCTTTTAAGTGTTTAATTAGCCCAAATTGGACATAGACTAATGCTAGATTATATTTTTTGCCGCATCTGGTCATGCCTTGCGGGCCATGGCTATGCCTAAGTGGCCCATGGGGCTTGATATGAATCTATCACCATCAAACATGAGACGAGTTTCCTCCAAAAAAAAATTTTTGGCTTATCGCAATTTCTGAGCAAGTTAACGTGCATATCCTATTTTAAAACATGGAGAATTTTTTGAGAAATCAGCCAATCAGGAAACAATATTCCGATTTTATCGATTTTGACTGGCCAGCAGTAGAATTTCTATATTTTTGTACGTCTGTCATTTCTACTAGCACCCCTAGGGCCGTATGCAACATGAGGCAACTAGAAACAGAAATTTCAGAAAGAAAAGATGACACGTACTCGTAGCCAATAACGTACATTCCCACGACTATTAATTTCGCACACCTACGCTGCACAATTTTCTGTCTCAGGGGCTGCGTTGATTCCAAAATTGTAACAGGTGGATACTACCTGTAGTGTTCTTGTAAGATAGGGAAGGCTTTGAAACCAATAAGTGGCTTTGAACCCAATATTATTTAAACGCTTTGACGCGGCTTCTAGAGCCTAGCATGTTGATATAAGATTGTAATGCAATCCGTTTTGTGGTAAATTATATACGCTGCTGTAAAACTTCATTGTGGGGACCTTCTGTTCCGTCCATTGGATGGATCATACCCCTTTTTCCGAAGTTTATATTTTTGTAAAAGAACTACTTTAAAGATCTCTGCTTTTAAACCAGAACTAAATTTTCAACTGGATTCAGATCTTAGCTACATGCTAGCAATTCGACCATATCTCATCCCTATGCCTGGCACACGTCGTTTACGATCTTTTGTTTGTGCACTGAAACTTTGTAGTGAGAAAAAAGGTATCGAAAAAGTCAATAATTGTTTTTCTATTTATACATATCGTTTACAGATTAGATGGAAACTGTGAAGAAAGTAAAACGCAATGCTGCATGTAGAGAAGCGGTATTCTAAGATTTAGAGACTGAGTACTTTTGGAATTGAACCCAATAATTTTAATGATTTTCAGTTTTCATCTGACCAGTAGGTTTGCAATTTCTGCCAAATCAATTTGTCCAAGATGATGAATCAGTTTCTCAATACTTTCCGAAGACTTTCCAAAAAGCATTCACAGTGTGGTTTAGGTCATGTTAGTCAATTACACTATGGTAACAGAAATTTGTATGCTTCTGAAGATTTTTGAAAACATCAAATGAAACATTCTTTTCTTTAAAATCAGTTCTCTAATGAAGCATGATGCAAACTTTAGCTTTTGAAATTTCTAGTGGATGCTTTCAAAATTCGTATAAGTATTACAAAAAATAAACCTATCGATTGCACTTGTGCAGAAAAATTCGAACTAACCCATGCTCTCCAAGCTTCAGAGGAGTGTAATGCCCACATGAAGCATAAGGAGAATATAAACCCCATCTCAAAATTAATCTCGACAGGTGCGTCAATTTTGATCCAATTGGCTGTAGGTTTGAGAATCTGCTGAGTTTTTCACAAATCTATCCAGCCATGGTAAGCAACTTAGATGCCTAGTGAATGCACCAAAAGGCCAATTGATTGTAAAGGACCGTGCGACATTCAGAGTGCGTGAATTTTTTGGAGGAGCTGATGTCGATATTGCAGGCGGTTGCCGTATTTTGGCACGAGTCCTTGGCAGTAAAGAATCGTTCGTAGCGTCATCCCAAAAATTTCTTAAATTTGCTTCAAAAACTTGGAAACATTTCCAGAAACGCCTACTCTGGTTTCGCAAGAGGCGTACAGCAAAACTTGCCTCTTTCTCGGACAACTCCTAACGCTTAGAGCGTTTTCTTAGTTGTATTCGCTATGGACACAGCAGAGAGGACTCAACATCAGGTAGCCAAAGCAATACGACACGGAGTACGCTGCATCATTCGGTGCTGTCGAGTGTCGTGGTAATCAGAGGTCACGAATGTCCACCTCATACAGGATAGAATCACCCAAGACGCACGAAACTATCGACCGAAGGGGATGGAAACTAGCAAAGAAGAGTTACATGAACAAAAGCATCACGTCATTGGATTGGCATCAGAGAAAGGAGCCTCGAAATGGCTCACTGCAGTGCCACTGAGATGCGAAGGTTTCACACTGACAAAATCCGAATCCGTGAAGGTTTTTGCATTCGGTACAATCTGAAAGCAAAAAAAACCTATCGATTGCACTTGCGCAGAAAAAATCGACAAAACGCTTCAGATGGGTGTAATGCCCACATACAGCATAAGGAGAATATAAAGTGCATCTCGAAATTAATTCCTGACGTATGCTATGACGTGGAAGTTGCGGCATCACAGTTGCCAGAAGGCGAACGCATTCAAATCTTCTAGTACTGATGAAAATTCTCGTCTTGACACCAATGCAAATGGCTTTTGGGAGTTAAGATTCGGCAGAACTTTCTTCGACGTTACCATGTTTTATTCTTTGGCCAAGGCTTGACCCCAAAAAGCAAATGAAGGGCTACGAATCTCATGAGGCAATTAAACATTTGACTTATCAACACCTCATTTTGGAAAAAATAGTTCCTCTCTTGCTATCCTGCATGCCTGATCTTGGGCCGGTGACGTCCTAACAAATAGACTTACGAAAATGTAGAAATTTCAACGAATGTGATTGGTTGAGAAATTTAAAACACTCTTTTAAGTGTTTAATTAGCCCAAATTGGACATAGACTAATGCTAGATTATAATTTTTGCCGCATCTGGTCATGCCTCGCGGGCCATGGCTATGCCTAAGTGGCCCATGGGGCTTAATATGAATCTATCACCATCAAACATGAGACGAGTTTCCTCCAAAAAAAAATAATTTTTTGGCTTATCGCAATTTCTGAGCAAGTTAACGTGCATATCCTATTTTAAAACATGGAGAATTTTTTGAGCAATCAGCCAATCAGAAAACAATATTTCGATTTTATCGATTTTGACTGGCCAGCAGTAGAGTTTCTATATTTTTGTACGTCTGTCATTTCTACTAGCACCCCTAGGGCCGTATGCAACATGAGGCAACTAGAAACAGAAATCTCAGAAAGAAAAGATGACACGTACTCGGAGCCAATAACCTACATTCACACGACTATTAATTTCACACACCTACGCTGCACAATTTTCTGTCTCAGGGGCTGCGTTGATTCCAAAATTGTAACAGGTGGATACTACCTGTAGTGTTCTTGTAAGATAGGGAAGGCTTTGAACCCAATAAGTGGCTTTGAACCCAATATTATTTAAACGCTTTGACGCGGCTTCTAGAGCCTAGCATGTTGATATAAGATTGTAATGCAATCCGTTTTGTGGTAAATTATATACGCTGCTGTAAAACTTCATTGTTGGGACCCTCTGTTCCATCCATTGGATGGATCATACCCCTTTTTCCGAAGTTTATATTTTTGTAAAAGAACTGCTTTAAAGATCTCTGCTTTTAAACCAGAATTAAATTTTCAACTGGTTTCAGATCTTAGCTACATGCTGGCAATTCGACCATCTCTCATCCCTATGCCTGGCACACAGCGTTTACGATCTTTTGTTTGTGCACTAAAACTTTGTAGTGACAAAAAACCTATCGAAAAAATCAATAATCTTTTCTCTATTTATACATCTCGTTTACAGATTAGATGGAAATTGAGAAGAAAGTAAAACGCAATGCTGCATGTAGAGAAGCGGTATTCTAAGATTTAGAGACTGATTACGCTTGGAATTGAACCCAATAATTTTAATGATTTTCAGTTTTCATCTTACCAGTAGGTTTGCAATTTCTGCCAAATCAATTTGTCCAAGATTTTGTCCTTTTGTTTGTGCACTGAAACTTGGTAGTGAAAAAAAAGGTATCGAAAAAGTCAATAATCGTTTCTCTAAATGTATGCATAACCTAAAGCGTTTCGCTAGAGATGCACACACTGGTTTTCACTGAAAATAACTTTCTTTCTCGCGCAAAAGGGGTTCTCGAGCATTCTTTCGCGCAAAAACGTTTTTGCTGCATTTTTGTCATAACTTTGTATTTTTAAAATTTTTGGCTGCCTTTCTGCAAATTGTAAGAAAGAGTTGACTCTGCGATTTTTCGGATGAGCTTTTTTGTCTTTGAAGGATAAATATTTTTTGACAGTTCTGGGGTCTTCTGTTTTTTTACCTGGAAGTGTTCCTTGTAACTCAATTTTTGTAATAATCAACTCATTGTAATAATAAAAATCTGTTTCCAAGTAAGATAGCATTGCTGTATAAACCAGGCTGCACATAAACGCCACTTAATTGATAGATCATCAAAAGGTCCGATGATCCTTGTCAAGTGGTGCTAGTAGCATTACTAAGAAACTTTAATAAAGAAGATAGATAGTCGGATTGATGCTTAGGGTTCTAGGGATGAAAACAATGGCCAAGTTAATACATTAATGAAACTAATTGTTGTTTATTGCTAATGGTATTGTCTCTAAAACTATACTGATACCGTTTGAATTCGTTTTTATTCAAATTGTGTACTTCGGAGATAAAATGGGTTAAATTTCAAGATAAAGTTTGACAATTTTCTTATTCTTTCGGTAATAGTTTAGGGCTGCATCCTCTAATCACGTTTGTGCTTTTTAACTTGGATTTTTCTTTTTGACTTAATTGCCTCATTTTTTTAAATCTGTTATTAGATACTTTAGACTACTTATTTCAGCTTCCGATCTTAGTACTTCTGTTAATTTTTGGCACGTTAAAATATACAGGTTTTGTGGCTGGGCATTTGAGATTTTGATTACTGAGGCATGCTGCAGTGGAACCAGATTAGGCATGAAACTGTGACGATATGCCGTGTATAGGCGTGAAACATGTTTGTTGTTGGACACATTTTTGAAATGTTTCCGCGTATTGAGAAAGGAGAAATGCTTAATATTTAGTGTGAAAACAAAATGATAAATTTGACTTTTGCTCATACACTTTTCAAAAACTTTTACTCGGAAACTTAAAAATCCTGGCTCTATAATTGTGTTAAAATTTTTTCAAGTTTTTCAAAAATTGAAAGTTTTAAAGTGTGATCTTTTTTGGGGCGCCGCAGATATCGATATAGTTGCGAGTGTAGTTAGCTTGCTCCCTCTTTTCATCTAGCTAATCTGCGGGAAATTGCAAAAGGCGGGAAAAGTGGAACTCTCATGGCTGTTGTTTTGTATCATCTACCCCATGCCATGACCACGAAAAATTTGGTCCCTCTAGCTGAAAATTTTGAAATCATGTTGAAAATAAGGGCTGCGCTCCACTTCGTTTTGCGGCCGTTGAAAAGTTCTGGTGGCATTTAGATGATTGATTTAGGACACAAAAAGCCAGTTGGTCAGTGGAGGCAAAAGGACTTGGTCTGGAACAAACAGCGAGTCACGTTGGTCAACGCCTGGAAACATGGGAATGGTCTCCCGCGCTGCTTCCGTAGCGACTCCTTCCAGTGTGGGAATCTCTATGAACCCTTTCAAGAAACGAAATAAAGTTCCACGACAGCAGATAAATGACTGTGACTCTTACTGAAGCTTTCGAGATGACAGTGTTTAATGTATTCAATGTGGAATTGAGCATTGCCAATGCTGGACCAGAATAGTGTGAAGAGATTGAGAATGAAAATGGGACAATGATGATATGATATGATGCAAAGGTTTCTTAGCGCAACTTAAAATAACTTTCATTGGTTTTGGTTGAAGGTCTAAATTTCCAAAAGTTATGTTTCAAGTTAATGGAATAAAGCTTTTGAATTCACCAAATTTTTGGTAATAAATTGACTCGGAGCAATTATTAAATAGAGAAATGATTGACAATAACACCGAATGATACCCTAAATTTAGCATATACATGAAATATACCCGCTTTGGGTTCTTACAAAATAATTATTGTCATAAATTGATCGTTTTAGAATGTAATGAGGCTTTGAAGCTGCGATGTCGGATGTGAATAAGTTAGAAACAGACTCTGAGAACAACACCAAGCCGTCGATTTCACCAACTAGTAACAAAGTGCACCATATTCCGGACCCAGTTGATTCTATACTGGAAGAGCGCAGCTCGGAAGCCAGCGATTTCGAGTCACCAACTCAGTTTGAATCAGACGACGAGGCCACTTTGAAAGAGGAGGAGGAGTTGACCACTGAAGTTGACATCGCAAACGAACTCGAAGACTTACAAGCTGAAAGTGAACTGCCGATTGAATTGTTGTTACAGAAGTATGGATTGGAAAAACCTGCATCGACGTCTCGAAATTCTGAGACAAATAGGGAATCGGAGCAAACACCTGTAAGTTTGGCTGACCATAGCGAGAATGGTGAATTTGCGGGTCCGAGTAGTCCTAAAAAGCGACGTATCGAAGACACCAATGGTATTATGCCGAACCCTGGGAGTGATGTGCAACTAAGTGATGGAAAGAATGATAATGATCCGAGTAATTGCTCCTCAAATGATAGCGATTCCGGATCCTCTGATGATAGTGATTTTATACCATTTGTACCTTTGATCATGCAACCCAAGGAACCCAGAGTCGGTGAAGAGTTTCAAATCGAAGTCAAACCTGCCTGTGTGACGGAACCTATGGATACCGAAACGTTGCCAAGTTACCGCGAAGACTTGGCCGAATGTTTATGGTCGCCTACCGTACTTCAAAGTGGTGACGATGTTGAATCGCATCTGCGCACGACACTTCGGATACCGAAAAGCGTCAAGTCAGTGCCAGATAACGTTCACTGGCTGCATGATGTGTTCAAAGACAACGGCAATCTCAAAATTCCTCTTCCAAAACTAGCTCAGCCATCCTCGAAAGATCCGCAATTCAGCTCCGAAGATATTACAGCGTTTGAAAACGGTCTATCCGAGTACGGTAAAAACTTCACTAATATTCAAAAATTTTTCCTGCCTAACAAAAAAGTTGGAGATATTGTTTATTTTTACTATTTTTGGAAGAAATCCGAACGTTATGATCATTTTTGCACCATGTACAAATTAGGAAGAGGGCGACATCTGTTAGACGAGAATATCACTGATTTTATGTACAGATTAACCAATGAAATTCAGTCTTTGCCTCAACAGCCAATTAATACCAAAGAATGTCCCTTTACGAGATCGCAGTCTAATGCCATGAACAGCCAAAGTGTGTCTTCTCACCATGTAACTCACCCCAACTATTTATCAGACGCAATTTCAATCACTCACAGAGAAGGAGTAGGAGGAGGAGGAACTGAAACATCCTCCAAGTTCTTAAACGAAAATCACGCCTCAAATTTGGAGAATTGCAACAGTTTGATCTCATCGAGTAGTGGTGATTCCCTTTTTAGCAGTGCAGGCGCAACATCATCGTCAAGTTGTCCAGCCGTCGGTGGTCAAAATAGTCTGCAGATTGTGGCGCCTACTGTTTTGAGTGACGTTTCTAATTAATAATTGATTAATTTATGATTTAAACGCAGCCCTCAACTTTCGATTTATATCTCTTATTGTGTTTTGATTATGTTTAAATGCAATTTGATCATACTTCTGAGAAACTCATTGAATACTCTTAAAATGTTTAGTTTTGTCAGAATTTCATGATTTTTAACCAAGCCAAAAACTAAGTTTTGGGAACTTTTTTATGGGACTGCAAACCCAGCTGCAAGAAATGAAGATAACTTTAAAACTGTTTATGACAAAATGTATCGATGTGACTGTTAAATAGCGTTATTTTGCTAATTAATTGATTAATTATGCTATATAGGGGGGGGGGGGGCAACCGTACTTGTGATTAATTATGACGATCAGTAGTTTTCCAGTCTTAACTAATTGATGGTATGTAACTGCTATCCCAGCTCAAAGATATTGATGCAGGAAAGCTTTAGTTTATCCAGACATAGTAATGAAAAGAACTCTCTAAGATTCTGGCAATGAACATGAAAAGTTCCCAATTTTTGTCCGTTTAGTGACAATAATGCTGAAATTAATGAAGATAGCTTTTAAAGTATTTTGTGATGATGACTTCATGATGGATTTGTAATGACTTACGGATGTTTCAATATTTCTCTTTCGCAATTCTTTATTATTAACTCGTCCATGTTTTGGAATTTAACCTAATAGTGGTGATATTAATATATGTTGCTGTATCGTGATGCGATGATGCGTTTAATGATTTATTCATAAAGCGATTCTGATGTGTAATATTATTGTTATTATGATCTGACGGCTCTGACCTTTTCTGAACTTGATGTAACTTAAATTTTATTTTTTTTCTACAATTTAAAACTTATTCCTGTAATAGTTTTGGCTCACATTGTTCACTATTCCGTAAGCTCAGAAAGGAAAGTCATTAAGTTTTGAGGCCGGAATTGTCTTGAGCTGAAAATGTTATTCCATTTTTTTAAAAACGAGAAATATTGATATCAATCTCTGTCGGTCTTTTCTGTTGTAATATTTAAAACGGTACATTATCAAACGAAGATGGAAGTTTCAGAAACAATATACTTTTTGAAGGCAAGTTCTCAACTTTTTCTCAACGAGGTGCTCGTAAGATTTTCTAAGAATGGAAAGTCTTTCATCAAGTAAAATATTCAGAATCTTTACGAGATTCTGAAAATTTTGGTCAAAATCAAAATGAGATTCCCTAAATTTTGGTCTGCTCTGAATTGACATATTTAGATATTTTTCACGTCCTGGTGGGCAATGAGCTTTCTTTTATTTAGCCGAGAAATTGACAGGTTGGAGACACTATAATGCAAGCATTTCAATTTTGTCCTTTTTCTAGCGTTTTAAAAAGCCATGATCTATTTGATAGCATACGTTTCCTATCTCCAGAATTTTAATGTCTGGTGTCATATAAAAAGATAAGGAAAAAATTAACCAAGAAATGCGATTTAAAAAATAAAGGCCAACAGGGCATGGTGTCAGGACAATTTACCCAATGCCATTATACCCAATGCCAATATACCCAATGCCAATATACCCAATGCCAATATACCCAATGCCAATATACCCAATGCCAATATACCCAATGCCATTATACCCAATGCCAAAATACCCAATGCCATTATACCCAATGCCAAAATGCCCAATGCCATTATACCCAATGCCAAAATACACAATGCCAAAATACCCAATGCCATTATACCCCATGCCAATATACCCAATGCCAATATACCCAATGCCAATATACCCAATGCCATTATACCCAATGCCAAAATACCCAATGCCATTATACCCAATGCCAAAATGCCCAATGCCATTATACCCAATGCCAAAATACACAATGCCAAAATACCCAATGCCATTATACCCCATGCCAAAATACCCAATGCCATTATACCCAATGCCAAAATACCCAATGCCATTATACCCAATGCCAAAATACCCAATGCCAAAATACCCAATGCCATTATACCCAATGCCATTATACCCAATGCCATTATACCCAATGCCAAAATACCCAATGCCATTATACCCAATGCCATTATACCCAATGCCATTTTACCCAATGCCATTATACCCAATGCCATCATACCCAATGCCATTATACCCAATGCCATTATACCCAATGCCATTATACCCAATGCCATTATACCCAATGCCAAAGTACCCAATGCCAAAGTACCCAATGCCAATATACCCAATGTACTTTGATATTTTCGTTCAATAATCCGACAACAAATTAGCAGTCGCTATTACCCTTATTTTTTTAGCATACTTAAGGGCCATGCCTCAGCGGCCCGTGGGACTTGATATGAAACTATCACAAGTGATTAAATTATTGAGTTTAATGGTCATGGCCATGACTCAGCGGCCCGTGGGACTTGATATGAAACTATCACAACCGAACATGGGATTAATTTATCCCCTTGTTAAATCATACGTATAAGAGCTATTTTCTGCTAATTAGTACTCGGATTATGGAACGAAAATACCAATGTGAATTGGGTATAATGGCATTGGCTATTTTGGTATTGAGTATTTTGGCATTGGGTAAATTGTCATGTAACCACAGGGCATAATCTCTTAACAGAAGTGATATGTAATCAAGCTGTCGGTCTTTTCTGCCCTAGTATTCGAAACCGTAAACTTGCTGAATTTTTGATTGAATTTCAAAGATGTAAAATCGCTCACATCCAGGTCGCAACTTTTTCACAAAGGGTAGCGATGATTTTAAATGACGGCATATTTTTATATTTTTGCCAATAACAGATTTAGTTGAGCCTTAAAGAATTTTGGAATATTTTGGTGGCAGTCAGATTTGCTCCAAAACGTCGTGCTACTCTGAATCGATATATCTGAATTTTATTTGCTCTTTTAAGGCAGTAAGCTCTCGTTTATGTCTACGAGAAGTGGTTTTCTAATACTCAAACTATCGCCTGCCTTATATCCACAAAATTCACCAATTAAGAAATGAAGAAATAGAGTCATTACAGCACGAATTGCGCTGAGTTTGTTGACAATTGATAAACAAAACATTTCAAGGCAATTCATAATCATAGTGCTAGCGGTAATAGTTTTGTTCTTCTTTTCGTGTAATCTGTCTTCTTTGGTTTTCTTGCAAACTCAAATACCACAAAATAATTCAAAGGAAGGAATTTAACGGAACAAGACATAGAATGTTTTCAGAGAGAACAAAAAAGAAATTTAGTCGTATTATAGAAAACGTGAAAAACTTTTTTGTAAAATTGAAATTAAATTTTTGAACCCTTTTTCCGAAAATATTAATTTTGAGGCAAAAAAACGTGAAATTCGAGCCATACTAACTGGTCCCCTCAAGATAGTCTCTCTTTCAGTTGCAAACATCAATAAACCCTTTCTACTGTTTCCTATGACCTAGCAGGTACGGCTTGGAAAATAAACGTCGTTTTTTATTGAGATTTGTTCGTTGCGTTAGAAAAATTGTGCGACTGTCACTAATTGCATATTGTAAGTTCATTTATTGCATTTATAATTTTTAGAGATTTTATACACAGGGGAATTTTTTCCCAATATTAGAGTTTTTCCCAATTATAGTTTCAATAAATTCAGTTTTCCCTTAGTGGTGCAGTTTTCACAATAACAAATTTGTCTCCAGGAGCATAGGTCATTTTCAGAAAAGCAGTCCACAAAGAAAGCCCAAAAAAGTTTGGTAGAAAAGTTTTGCTGATACTGTGATATTATTCTGCGATATTAAATTTGAAAGGAGAACTGTTGGTGTGAAAAAAATTTAACCTGACTTGCGTAGTCTCGTTTTTGCCATTAAGAAATTGATCATATTGAATTTTGTCTGGTTGAGATGTTTTCTTCATCCCTTTCATTGTTCTCGTCAACTTCCTTGTACATTTCAGCTGAGTCAGTCGCAGCACTAGTTTGTGAAAAAGGTTAAAAGATCGTGCTTTTCTGTGTAAAATGATACTGGAAGAAGTTGTAGCTTAAGTAGTCTCTCTTTAACTGAGCTCACTAAGGGAAATTGCATTTGTTGCCTTTCGCTGTAGCTTTCTAATTATCCTGAGATTTGACTAGGATAGATAGCTTGCTCCATGTGAATATGTGAGAGTTGGAACAACGTATCCGCAGTAGGTGCGGAGTTTTGATTTAGTGGTTGAAAGTGAGGACACATTTCGCTTTAACGTTTACAAGGCTGTAATGGCTTTTTTACATCTATTCGCAGTATTTTCGTTCCAGTACAAACTAGTTGTTGAAATAAGAGGGAGATCTTTCAGTTGAATTGGGTTTTCTATCAGCGTTCCGTTAACAGTTCCTTGAATATTTCCTTTTAGGTTTACCAGTTTGGACTTCGAAACATTTAAACTCATTTTATTACGTTTGCATCATGTCCCTAACTTCTGTTATTATTGAAGGCAGCTATTACTCATGGTTATTAATTTCATATCGTCAGCATTAAAAAGACAGGATTTTGTCAGAAGTTTCTTGGAGGTCATTTTTAAAAACAATGAAAAGTTAGGGCCCAATAGTGAGCCCTGTGGGACTCCGTTTGACGCTTCAATCAAATGTGAGAATTGATTGTTGTTTTTGCTCGCTGTCATCGATTTTCCATGTAAGAGGTCAGTTTTTGTCCTGAAGAACCTCATCTTCGAAAGCTCGATATTCAGCCGCCTACTTTTCTATTTCTTGTTCTAATTCACTTATTTTCTGTTTCTTTGGTGTTTTTTAGGAAGTGAAGTGTATGGAATATGCAACGCATTTTTTCTTGTAACCACTTATACCGTTGCTCAAGTAAATATTGCAATTGCGATAGCAGAATGGAGAAAAAGAGCTTTCAGTGATATCTGCCTTAAAGCGCTGCCAATCTACTTTTTTGAATGCATAACATTGTTTCCTCTGTAGTATTCAAAATATGTATCTTGATTTGTTACCTGTATAGTGGTGCATATGGGCTGATGAGCAGAAAAAAAACTGCGATTTGCTAACTTATTAAGATACTTTCAAGTTTGAAATCAGTTTCTCAGCTTCAATTGGTATCGGGCTCAGTAGTGAGAAAAACATCAAGAGTTTTTGTTAGCTTTGTTGCGACGTTGCTGAAAACCAAGTGCAAATAGTTTGTCGACAAGAGAAATTCTATCGGCATCCTCGGCCGTAAGGGAGGGCCAATTTGTAGACGAGAAGTTGATAACGCCGATAAAAACAGAGCAAAAGTTTAGATTCGCTTTATCATTAGTTGTTTTAGCATGTCCTTGAATGTTTGGTTTCAATTTAACTAGATTGTCGAGACAACAAAAGTATAGTTTCTTATATTGATCCAAACTTTTAGTGCTACAACTTCAGATATTGTTTTTACAGCCAGCAATTTACTTAGAAAGTTACTCCTAATTGCAAGGAGGACACCACCATATTTAGATTCTGTTATCTCTGCTACTTTTTTCTGTAGATGTTATATTTCTTCAGAAAAAGAGAATTTTTGTGAACTTCAGCTATGAGTTATGTTACTGAAAGACAATTTGTATTATACTGAACTGTGTTCAAAATTGAGTTTGCAAACTTTGTTCCTCTTTTGAGGTCAAGTAAACTTCTTAAGTTGAAGTAGAGTATATTCAAGGTTAACTTTTTATAACTTTTTAAGTCGCCAGCCACCGATAACTTGCTTATCATTCAGTTGAAGCCATATTTGATAAACAAAAACACCGAAATGTTGCCGGCGAATATTTTTTAAGTACTTTTGTTTGGATATCAATGCTCGCCGTTGCATCAGAAATTTATTATCTAGCACTTGCTCTTATGGATTTAACTCTTTGATCATAAAAACGGCTT
>NW_027452562.1:0-15280 GCF_964194025.1 Convolutriloba macropyga | reverse complement strand
CCTGCAAAGTCTTTGCTTTCCTCTGTTTGAGTTTGAAGCAAAAGGCCAAACAAAGGGAAAACAAAGACTTTGCATGCGCATATGCTCCAGCATAAAGATGGTTGAATTAATTTACAATTAATGGGCTTTTAATCAATTGCAACTCAGGCAAATGCAGAAAATTTTTTTATCATATGCGCATGCAAAGTCTTTGTTTTTCCTTGGTTGAGTTTGAAGCAAAGGTGTAGATAAAATTAAGTTGTTTTTTTCATCATTTGAGAGGTCTATCTATTTGCTGGACAGCGTCGCTATTTTGTTATTTTTTGATGCAGAAGAAAATTAATGTTAAGTATTTTTCTCTCTTGCGTAATCTTTTATGATTTATTTAAAACTGAAGAGGAGAAATAGAAACATCTGAAAAAATCTTATCATGTTTAGTTTTCTGAATTAATGTTTTGCTAAAATATCTGTCTTTTCGAGATATCACGAAGCAACCAAAGAAGAGAAATTTAACGATAAAAGTTTGTAAATACGGTTCAGTTTCTCCAGTTACAACGAAAACCAATACAAACTACAATTAGGAAAATTTTTTGCGCCAATTGTACCAACCATTTTAAAGGCTCAAAGAAGTCATTTGCCATCGTTGATCTTCAAAATTTATTTTTAAAGCATATCATACTTAGCCATTTACTCATAAACCTAACAACCAGCAATCAATTTCCAGGAATAATCCACCAAAACAATACAAGAACTTGCAGAAAAGCTCACAAATTTTTTTAATTCTTCAATTTTTCGGGTTATTCTTTTTATCAAAAAAATCAAAAGCTATCTACATAATAACATTTTAGATGCATAATGTTTTAAATAATGAAAATTGTTTTGGATTTCAGAACAAGAAGGACAACGGTTTTATAACAAATAATTTGTCGAATAAGTTTCAACAATTTGAATAAAAATGGGTAATGGCCAAACTTTTTTCGTTCTTCAGAAAAAAAGCAACTTGTAGTGAAAAAATGACATTGAATTGTTTTTAAAAAGCAGAAAAATTGCAAAAAAAGCATTGTACTATTTTCATTAACATTGTTGAAAAAAATTGGTTCAACTCAAATATTTCTATTTTTGGAAAAAAAAATCTTACCCTGTTTTCCTTAAGGGCTTATAGTTTTCTAACAGCTACTATATGTTGTTTAGTTCATTTAAATAAAAACTTTACAAAAGAATTAATTTAGGAAAACAGTTTTTCAATCACGAAAACAGTTTTTGTGATTACTGTCATGAGTAGAAGATAATTTAACCCTGTTAAATACTTTGTTTGATCTTGAGTTTTTAAATGGAGGACAATGGTTAGCACGTACAGCAAAAACACCAAAATTTGATACTTATCTGAGATCAAATGAATTTGTGTGTACATACCTACATTAAAACAGCATACGGATAAAGCGCAGATTATGAAGCTCAGAATAATTTTCGAAAAAAAACATGACCGCATCATCATTTTTATGAGATAAATTCCTATATAAACAGTGCCCGCACACAATTTGACCACTTGGTTATAAATTTGTTATTGCAACCGAAAACTGAAAGATAGATTGCAATTAGTCTTTAAGAAAATTATGAAAATTATAAATGAAATCTGCAAAATTTATTTAGATAACACAGTTCAGAAAATTTTTCGTAAAAATTGCATTACATAACTTGATTATCATTAACTTCCGTTTTTAGGGTTTTTTAGAATTTAGAGAGCATTTTATAGAAATTTTTGATGGCTTCATGTTAACAAAATATGAAACGGAATAACTTAAATCCAGCCAGCTCTGATACGTAAAAAGGAGAGAGATTCTTGGAAACCAACATATTTTTGTAGATGCACAAATACTATTATTTTATCATGTATGTTTTCAATAAACTGTAAACAATATTATTGCAAGGAAAAATTATTCCGATATTAATACAAATAGTTGTAAAAAAATAGTTGAGCAGAAATTTCATTTATCGTTTTACCACTTCAATAAATGGTTTTTTTAGAAATGAAATGGCAGGTGTAATTATTACCTACCGTAAGTCCTGTATAATTAGTTTTATTTGATTGAATATTAAAGAGTTCTTTTGATTTTTACTGGAAATAAAACATCATTAACTGTGTTATATTTACCTTAAATTTGTTTGGAAATGTTAGATCATAGAATAAGTTGAAAAACAGCTTGTGGTGCCAAAAATTGCGTTCGTAGAATATCCTATGAACATTTGCAAATGACTTGGCATTATATTGTCTGACTGTGCAAAAATATGGCAAGACTTTAAGAGAAAACAAAATTTATTTTTCGTCTGCCAGCAGAGCTTACTTTTTTATGAATTATCCATTATCAAATTGAGGAAAGCTTTTGATATGAGAGTCCAGCTAGTAGGGGATTTCTTTTTTTTTAACATTAGCTTTCGCATGTCTAAAAGTCAATTTAAAGGCTCTATGTTAAATTTAAATATTTTGTCAAAAAAATAGGAATTTTACAAAGGATTGGCTTATTGCAATTTAATGGAAAGAAAATTAAACTCTGTTAAGCATCATAATTATGAAACTTTAGCAATCAGTCAAATCCAACTTCTAAGCTTTAGAGTGCAGTAAACCGGAGGTAATTTCAATTTATAATCGATAAGTTAGAGCAACATATTATCAACAACTAAAAATAATCAAGTGAAAAAAATCACTAAAAGATTATCTAAAAGACATCACTAAAAAGAACAATAAATGAATCACCACAAAAAAAAATAGAAGTACATGAAGCTTCAGAAAGCTAAAAATGAGATTTGACTGTTGTTGATTTACCTCGGTCGGTTTCATTTCTAACCCTTAAGAAATACGGAAAGTAAATAAAAAAATTATTCCTTGATGTTTCATTTAATAGTATAAATATTTGGCCAATTTTTCTTCTGTCGTAGATGTCTTTAGCTCAAATAAAAGTATTGTTTATAATATTAGAGATCTGGTTTTCTAAACGTTTCTGAATAGTTAATGTATCATTTCGTCAACAAAAATACCAAACCAAAAGGAAGACACTTTACGCTAAAAAAATTATCATTTTTCTACTACTGATGCTTTTAGCCCACGAAAATGAATAGTTTGCAGTGAATTATTAGAGTCAGTTTATAAATTAATGCAAGGGAGTTCACTTGCAAGCAAATATATATAAAGAATGGAAAATACGCAGAAAAGAAAAAAATACTACCAGTTTTGACTTGATGTAACCTCAAAAACAAATCATTGTGGTTTTTGATATAGCTACGAAGGAAGCTAATTGTCTGATTTACCTTGTGATAAAATGTTTTCCCACATTTCTTTCCAAATTTTTCTTGTTTTCTGTAATCCTTCTCAATTGCGTTCTACAGTAACAATTATAGTGTGTATCTCTGGCATTCTCTTATCTGGCGATTTGTTAACATTTAATTTGATCCAAAGCCAACACTTGAATAAAATTTGCCAATTTTTACTTCATATCCTGAGTCCTTCATATCTGCATAACTTTTTCTCATGGTTGTTAAGATTTTTGAAAAAAGTTTTTTTGTAAAGAAATTTTCTTTTATTTTAAATTAAAAGCATTTCTATTTTAACTTTATAGTTTTCTAGAAAAATTTGACCATTTGTGAACCAAATTTCTCGCTCATCTTGTGATATTCAATAACAAAACATTGAAAGTTGCAAATTAAATGCAGTTCGATAATAAAATTAATGAAGCTTCATTTATTTAGATGGCAGCTCTTTTCATACCACTTTGGTTTTGTTGTTTCAAAGATAAGCGTCAAACTCTTTCAAGATTCTTGCCAAATAAGCGTCCATCTTGTACAATTCTTGCAAGATAAGCCTCGATCTTGTACAATTCTTGCAAGATAAGCATCGGTCTTGTACGATTATTGCAAGATAATTGTCAAACTCTTGCAAGATTCTCGCAAGATAAGCGTCGATCTTGTGAGAATCTTGCAAGATAAGCGTCTGATTTTGCAAGGGTCTTGCAAGATAAGCGTAAGAAAAAGAACTATAAAAATCAATCACCATAGACAAAAATGCAACTATATGAAGCTTCAGAAGGCTAAAAATGAGCTTTTGACTGTTGTTGGTTATCGTCGGTCGGCTTCATATCGAACTCTTAACAAATACGTGAAATAAACCGCAAGATTTGATTCAATCGTGCTTCGTTTAATATTATTAATTTTTTAGACAATTTTTCTTCTGCCATAGCTGACTCTAGCTAAATTGAGACCAAAATGAAGACACTAAACGCTAAAATAATTAACTCTTTTGTACTACTAACGCTTTCAACTCACAAAAATGGATAGTTTGCTATCAATTTTAACAGTTAATCAATCACATAATGCATGGGAGTTCACTTGCAAGCAAATATAATGAAGGAAAATGCGTAGAAATGAAGAAATACTACAATTTTCTACTTGATTTAACCTCAAAAACAAGTTATTTCATTTATTTATTTGGCAGCTCTTTTCGTCGCAGTTTGCTTTTGTTCTTTCAACTCAATACACGGTAAATTTTTGATCGTCAAAATAAATTCGTCAAAATAAATTCCTTTTAATTATTTTCGCATTAAGAAATGTGACTTTTTTGTATTGTCAAATTGTCAGCTGCTCAAAGCATAAAAAAATTTGCATACACAGTTTAGAGTGTTCCCTAGTCTATTACCGAAGGCTATCTTGCAAGGTCTTGCAAGAATTATGCAAGGGTCTTTTAAGAATACGAACCATCTTGCAAGATCTCGCAAAAGTCTTGCAAGATCTTGCAAGATAAGCGTCGATCTTGTAATTTTTGTAAGATAAGCGTCGAACTCTTGCAAGATTCTTGCAACATAAGCGTCGAAACCTTGCAAGATTCTTGCAAGATACGCGTCGATCTTGTAAGAATCTTGCAAGATAAGCGTCTGATTCATGCAGGGGTCTCGCAAGATAATCGTCGAACTCTTGCAAGACCCTTGCAAGATAGGCGTCCGGAAAACTAGTCTTAGCTTGAGGTTTGGGCCTTTTAGCTTCCTTAACGACTCGAGTCGGTGCCTTACTGAGCTCCAGAAGGGCGCACCTGACCTAGCCACTAAAGAAAAAAAGACCCTAACGAGCTAAGTTTAAGGCGCGAAGGGGTCACAAACAAGGGCGGGCGGGCACAGAGAAGGGTTGGGGTTATAGCACTAAGAAAGATACATATAAATATATGCTTATGCGGTAGTTGCTACCTAGTAATGAGTCAAAATGATTAGAGTTATAGAAACGTCTCCTTTAATGAACAAAATGTTGAACGAAACGTTTTATTATATAAGATGCAAGACACTGGAGGGCTTTTTATTAGCTTTTTTAGTGCTTACCTAACACTTCAAACCTTGCATGGTTAGATCAAACCATTTCAAGGGTCATTGAAAAATGCTTTCGAAAATGAGTTTTCGAAATACATTATTGAGGCAGAAATGATATGAACGCTTCTGTTTTGAACCGAGAGGGCCCTTCGATAGACTGAACTCATTACAAAATATGGTCTTTAAAATTGCACTTTTATCTTTAACATTTTTCGACCTCTACCTTGCAAGATCTTGTAAGGTTCTTGCAAGATAGGCGTCCGGACCTTGCATCTTGCAAGATAAGCATCATTTGCAAGAATCTTGCTAGATCTTGCAAGATAAGCGTCATTTGCAAGAATTTTGCAAGATCTTGGAAGATAAGCGTCGGAGTTCCTCTAGGGTTTGATACAAATTTGTGTTTTATTTCAAACTATGATCCACAGACAGTTAGACAACTTTCTAACTAAAAATTTCAACAATGTCAACAAATTTCATGCAAAAACCGTGGTAATCATTAAGTGTCGTTAATTGATTTCTCTAAAGAAAATAGGTAGAAAAAAATGTTATGCTATTTTGTTGAGTCTTCGCTGATTTTTCTTGTACAAATATCAAGATTTCTGCTTTTTTCTGCCAATTTGGTGCATTGTGAATGGTATAATTGCCTTCATTGCACCGTCCTTTTGGATTACCTCACAAGCTGTGAACTAACACCAACTTCTACATTAAAATTTGACAAAATTGTTTCAACTGTTAGATCAATAAAAAAGGTTCAATAAACAATCCTAGCAAGGTCAATTTTGTTTGCTTTTTGCAAAATTTGTTGGTAAATATACAGCACTATTAGCGTTTTGCCCTAGTCAAACTTGTACTCTGATTGATTTCTAGCTATCAAATTATGCTCTTTTATTTGTTATTGTTCTTAGATGTTATCGGTAAGAACACTTTATTACAAAAATTGATATTATAATGATTTGTAAATAAAACAAAAACGTTTTACAACTTCTTTGGGCAAATTTGGAAACAGTATATTTTATCTAACGGGTGGATTTATCCGTATCCCTGAAAAATAGCTAACCAAAAGCAAGGAAACATGGTGGAATAATTTGAAAAAATTAACTATAGATGGTGAGCGAAATTTGTAACAGTTGTAGTATTGGCATAAAAAAAGTGGCATAAAATAAAAAATCCATATGTCTAAAAATTTATCACGAATTAAAAACATCAAGAACTCTGCTGACTTGGAAAAAATTTATGAAACCATTTAACAGCATCTCCCGTAAATTGGAGTAAATTGTGATCAAAATTTGGTCTTCATACATTAAAAAAAGATAAATTGAGGCTTTCAAGAGATGCCATAAAACTACCTTGCAAATTCCTAAATTTACCTGTGTCTGGAAACCGGATATATCAAAAACAAATTTTGGCACCCTTTCATGTTACTTTAGCTTAGATCTGATCTTTTATTTGTTTAGAAAAACATTTCATTTGATCAATTCAGAAAATGAACAACAGCTTTATTTATGTCGGTGAGAAAAAAATTCTGTTGTTTCTCCAAGATTGTCAAAGTGTAATTTTCAAAAAACATAAAAAGAATTACGATTTTGTGAGCATATTTTAAACACATTTTTAGACAACTTTCATCGACCATTCTCCAGCTAAAGTTTTAAGAAATAGTTTTTAGCAATTTTTCTTTTTCACACTGTCCATTATCATGAAAAAACCAAAAGAAGATTTTTCTTGAGATCTGTCATAAATAGTTCAATATTCCTGATTTTTTTTGTGAAATGATGTAAGAAAAACGAATATAAAACAAAATCGGTTTTTCCGGAATCTGACAAAGTGCTGCTGGTTGAACAAAATGCTAAATTGCTTGCGCTTTTATTTGTGTAAAACTGTTAGGTGTTATATTTTGAAAAAAGTAATGAGCAACATCATCAACTCCGTCCGCTAATATTAAGCTCTTTTTTTACAATTCAAATTTTTTCAGCCTTATTTGTTTTTTTAAGTGATTTGTTTTCTCATTTCGTTTATTCTAGCAGTCATATGGAACTCACGCTTGAACCCTGATTATACCTACGTCGGAACAGTATATGTAGCAGAAAACGAGTAGCTTTCAAGTGTGAAAACCCTCTTTGCATTGAGAGAGAAAAATTTTTCGTTTGCTCCCCGCATTACAACTGTAGTTTCCAGTGTTTCCAATTTTACTTTAGAGTTTCATTTTTGCAACTATTATAAATTCAAGAAACAACTGCCAATTTTTTCTTCAATTGCGGGAATCAGTTGTCGGGATTAATGCAATTTCCGTCCTCTAAGCTTGTTGTCGTTGATAAAAAGGTAATCAGAATATTTGCAGATTTTCAACCCTATTTTATTGAAAAATTGATGTGTTTATTTTGAATGAGCATAAACAAAGCCAGGTTGTTTTTGCTTTGTAACGAGGCAATGCGTCATCCATCTGTTTATAGGTTTTTTCTGTTTATATTCTGGATTTTGCTGGGATTCTTTATTCTCCATTAAACAGTTTCCTTGTCATTTGTTGGTTTACTTTTCAGGCGCTTTGTTTGTCAAAAACGATTCCATTTTCTTTTAAAAAAAATGAGTTTTTAGAATTCCTGGCTGTTTACGTATACTGTTTGTTTAAATTGTTGATTTCGCTGCTTGCTTGAAACCGACCATACTGAATCTAATAAAACTAACAAATTCAGGCTAAAACTCAACGTACATAGCGTTGATTTCTCAGGTTTTTAACTTAACATACCGACAATTTCTTACGTCAAGCACCGAACAAACTGAAGCTACCAAATAAAAAAAACGTAAGACCATTTGTCAAATTTGTTTAACTAAAACAGATCTTGCCAACGTGATTTTCACGTGTACGATAGAGAATTTGTCCACTAGAAGTTCACTTGGGGAATTGAAACCTGTGTATGAAGTGCAAGCTAATACAGTAAAGTTAAGACTAGAATTTTTTAGGGTTAAAAATACGTGTTGAAATCCAAAATTCCCTTAGTCACACCACTACATTTCACCCGCGATTCTTACATCCACATGGGTTATTTTTTAATGCAGATAAGCTGAAAAATCTCTTGATTATAATTCAGCAACTCTGCATGTCGATGTGCCAAACACTAAAAAAAAGTAAGATTTGCGCCAGATCCAGATCTGTCAAATTTAAAAAAAACCGCAGTTTTTCGATCCCTAGTCCAGAAGACCGAGCAAAACCGACGAAAAAAATGTTCAGTATGTTCGGTTTCAAACGTAAGAAATCGTCGGTATGTTCGTTCTGGAACGTAAGAATGCTTCGATCTGTTCGCTTTAGACAGATTCGGTATGTTCAGATTGGAAAGTAAGAAAGATTCGGTTTGTTCGGTTTAGCCAGATTCGATATTTTCGGTTAAATGACGTAAGAAACGTTCAGTATCTTTGGGTTCATGTTTTTGAATTAGTCGATATGTTCGATTATCATTGCAAGAAACCGTCGTTATGTTGTTAGGGAATATTGATAAAGGAAAAACGCTCATCATCATTTTAATAACATATTTGGTGAAAAAATCAAAACTGACAGAAACTTTTTCAAAACAAATGCATTTCATTAATCCTTCATGAGATTGAAAATCGGCCTTTGAATCTCTGAATTTAGCTATCGATTATTCCATTCACTGAGATCTTAAGCGTAACATAACAACCTGAGTCTCGTGTAAACTGAAAGCAAATCAACATAAATTAATTGACCGGGGGCGCAGAAAAAAAACAAAAGTTGCCCTCACGGCTTGAGTTAGACTTGGGTTAAAAGTAAAAAAATAACTCGCCGTTAACAAACCCAATCCCAATTCTTACAAAAAAGTCACCGCTTTTCTTTCAAAAATACAACGCACTCCCAGCTATTGCTAGTATTTTCGCGATAGAATATTTTGAAACCGCATTTCACAGCATTGCTTCAAAAAATTTCATGTGATATCTCTATACCCATGTTGTACATTGTTCTTGGAGAAATTTTGGGGTTAAATTGGGCTAATTTTGACACGGCCGCATGACAACACTTGGGTTTTAAACACTTGCAGGTTCCTTCACCTAATTAATTCACAATTGTAGGCCCATCAATTGGAGCTGATGCACCCCCTTCGCAAACTGAAGGCCAGTCTCCTCCGGAGGAGAGGTGGAATGCATCCGCTTTCTCTGGGTGGCAAACTTTCTTTTATGTCCTGCCCCGTCTTGAAAGCGAAAACGAATTGCCCAGAACCTGTGCCCAATTTAGGTGTGTTTTGAACATTTTACTAATTCAAAAATACTTTGAACTTACGTCAAATTACATAAAAACTGGATAAACTCGCAACCAAAGTAACAGTATTTCAAAATATAGCTTTAAAAATGTTTCATATAACTGTAGAACAAAAACAGGTAGAAAAAAGTTTCTTCTATAAATTTGAGAAGTGAAAAAAACTAAGAAACAGAAACATATAGGCCTGTAAGGATATGAGGAAAAAATCTTTTCAAAAAAGCTTCCTTCCTCTACAATTATGAAGAGCTGCTTTTGATCTGAAATGTTTATCGTAATCATGATTTTAGCTTTCGTAGAAACGCAACAACTTTTTAGCAATCTGATAGAGCAAACATTTTGTATCAATTTTGTTCTTTTGATTAACTCATATTTTGAGAAGTTGATCATGAATCTGGAGGATATTATTGGTAGAAAAAACTGGCTCCATAACTGCTCGCTGTTCCGCTGAGACATAGACATTAGGTATTTTATCTTAGTCAAAATCAAAAGAAATGCAAAAGTGATATATGATGACATAAAATCATCAAGAATTGACTGGTTTGTTTCATAACCACCCAAAATTTTCCAGCCAATGAACAAGCAAAAGAAAACCGATAATGCGAAACAAGTAATAAAAAAATAAAATCCGAAAACAGTACATAAAACATATGAATATCAAATACAGTTAACATGAAAAAAACTTACCTGAGAAATCAGATGAACTTCCAAATTTATGATTAATTTTAGACGTTAAGAATTGGCTGGAAAAAAACTAATTTCAAAAAGATTCAGGACAAATTTTTCAAGGAAACTTTTTGTACGAGCACATTCAAGGTTAACTCACGAGAATTGTTCTCGCTCGGTTGATATACTTTTGGCAAACGAAACATGAGCGTGACTTCTGAAGCATTATTTTTTTGATTTTGGTTTTTTTTCAGTTAGGTACCTTTTTCAAATCAGTACTGACCGACAAATGGGCCCAAACATTGGTACAGCACAATTGAAAATCGAAAATCAAAATTGTTCAAATCGCATTAACACAAAAAAGAATTCAAAATTGAAAAATTGGTCAAAATTGCCTACCCAATTTTAATTTTCATCTATTATTGTGTCTGCAATCAAATGTTTTGCGTATCAAGATTTCTTAAAAAATCGTTGCAGGTTCTGAACTCACCGCAGGCTCCAATAGTAATTAAAATAAAACGTGCCTCAGGTGTTCTTGAGACAAATTCAGATTGGTAACAAGTTTAGCAACCAGTTTTTCTTAAGAATGTAGATCATATTTTAAAATAAGACAATGGTTGCATAAAAATTGATAACTTTTCAGAAGGTCTACTGAGAGACATAGGGACTCAAACTCGATTACATCCAGGTATTTTAATATTTTTTCATACTCTTGCGACTTATAAAGATTCCAAAACACATTTCCAAGAATTTGCAACTCGAAACAAAACTGCTGCATAAATAAAAGTTAACCGTAAAACTGCATAAAAGTCTGGATAAATTTCAGAATTAATATTGAAAGAAAATTCATAAGAGGGTAAAAGTTCGTTTCGCGAGGTCAAATTAATGATAGAAAGCGCCAACTCAAGTGCAATGAAATGCATCAAAAAGCACATCTAGCAATAAAGTAGAAAATAATAACACACCGTTACCCGCAACACGCAAAAGAATAGTCTTCGTCAGGCTTCAGTAGTTTGGACAAAAATTCTTCTTTATTTAAAAAATGGACATAACAGTTCAAAATTTAGGATTTAAAATATCAATAAAACAAAAATGAGTTTTAATAGCTAAAGTTTTCCTTGTCGGAGACAACTTGGCACAATTTTGGCAGTTTCAAGAGCATTCAAGGATAAAAACAGTCACTTTAGGTGTCTTGTGCGGCGAATGCAAAGTAAGCCGATAGGCAAGCAAGCCGACAGAAAAGCAAGCCGAAAGTTATGTAATAGTTATGTAATCTATCAGAAAAAATGCATTGTCAGCCGTTACAATCAATACTGCGCGTAGTATTATAGTGCATAATGTATTCCAATGCATCAAAGAAACAAAAATGCGTCAATTTTTAGACATCTAGTGGGTAGGGGCCTCAGCAGACCGCTGTTCATGGCCATGCCTCTCATATGCTGTGGGATGTAATCCGGAAATAGCGGGCCGGTTATCGCGGCGAAGCCGCGACGCGCGCGAAGAGCGCCCACCGGCCCGCCAGGGCAACATAAAATACGGGTATCCGAAAATTTTTCGGCTTACTTGACCTCATTTTCAAAATCCGGCTCGCTTGTCTAGCGGCTTGCTTGACCGCCACCGTCTTGTGCATGTGAAAAGAGAAAGCCGATCAATTAAGTTTTTAAACGCTTATTGGACTGTCATGTGAGAGCATCACAACAACTTTTAAGCGAGTGTACAAAAAGGTTGTCTAAACTGCATCTAAAATGTGTAAATGAGATAGAATTCACTAAATTTTAAAAATATTTTTTCACTAAAACAATCTTTGATAAAAAAACCTCAAATGGATATTGGGATTATTTAAACAAAATGTCTGATAAACGGGACGTATTTAGAGAAAATACGTAAATACTAGCATACGCTGTTCAACCATGCGAGGAATGGGCATTAACAACGCAAGAAGTGAAAAAAATGGAAAGAAAAGTAACTGCTGAAAATTACTACTCCACTTCGTAAAATAGAAAAAATCCAAAAGTTGGATTAATTCAATCTAAAACAGAGAAAAAATGATTGGCCAATTGACGATTTTAGCGGCGTGATAGCCGAGAGGTAAGGTGTGTGGTTCACACGCCAATGATTGAGAGTTCAATCCCCTGCCTCCGTGAAGCCGTCTGTGTGAGGATGAGCTCTTACTTAACCATAGCTTCAGGTTGACCATAGCCTGACCAATGTTGGCTGCAATGATGGTACCACGTGAAAGTTTCAGACGCAAAAAGAAGTGGCTATAGTCACCAAAAAAGAGCAATGCTGCTCATGAAAAGATCAGTCTGAAATGTGGGGAATAATAAGAAAAAGGGCAGCTGAAAACAGGCTACTGTAGGCCTAATGCTGTTCCACTGCGATTACGCAGAAACCACAATTATTATTTTTATTATTATTATTTTGGATAGCTAAAACTCGGAAAAATAAAACCAGTTTCAACAGACTGTCAAATAAGAAGCTCTAATGATAACATAGTTTTTACCGTTCCCTTAAGTGGGAATTTTCTCCGAATTTCGGAAACAAATTTTGGCGGCAATTCAAATGCAATTCTTTTTATATGACTTTCCACGTACCACAACATTTAAAAAACATTAGATAAATTACTTGAAAGCTATTTAATTTGTACTCTTTTAGAATTCAGTTTCAGTGATATGATGCTTGGCCCTTCAAAGTCACTGGAGTTTATAGTCATTAGAGGCATTGTAATAAATTACAGGATATTTTTTTAAAAAATGTTCTCTGCAGTCACTTTACTGAAAGCAAAAAAAATTTCCCAAAAGATAACGATTCTCAGCTTAGAAAACTTCCAAATATTTTGCTTGAAATTTAAACTTTAATTTATTATCAACAGTAACGCAACCGCTTTATTTTTTAAATGCACAAGCAAACCGCACTAAAAAAAACTTCAGTTAAATTTACCTGAAAAACATCTGAATTTACCTGAACTGTTCAGGCAAATTGTTCTCACCTGAACAGTGCCTAAAACCAACTGAATTTTAACTTTTCTTGTGGGAAAAAGGAATCAGTTCGAAATAAAACAAATAACAAATGCAATCTGACAAATTCGAAAAAATGGAAGCTAAATGGAGATCATATGTCATTGCCGTTTATAGGATGGTGTATTTTGTGAGCTTTTGTGAGCTGGAAAAAAACGTTGGGCAGAAGAGTGGAAAAATTTATATTAAACATAACCGTAATTTTGGAAAACTTAAAAACGGCTGGTCATTGCTTCATAATTGTCTTGTTGCTTCCCCTATAAATTGTAATTTTGTTTTGTTTTAGCTTAGTTTAATTAGATGAACCTGTTTTTTGTTGTTACAATGCTGAATGCAATAAAAAAAATTCAGGTAACTACACCTGAACTCGTTCAGGTAAATGTTTACCTGAACTACATTTCAGGTGTGCTTCAATTTCCTTTACACCTGAATTTCACCTGAACCTTCGATCACCTGAACCCGGTTCATGTAAATTTACCAGTACTTTTTTAGAGTGTGCTTAATTGCTTTAAAATTGGAAAAAGATTGCTGAATAACTTTGCTATTTCTTCTATGTTTCTTTGCGAATTGCATTTACAAAGAAGTTGAGTTATGTCAAAGTGGTAATTCGTCTGAACAACTGCATAACTTGTTCCCATACTGATTTTTTGAAATAATTTTTGTCCAAGATGATAAATTAGATCAATTTTGTTAAATATCAAGGTGCAGATAATTTCGGTTTCTTGTTTCTCAAAGAATTTTCTTTAAATTTTTGCTTGAGAACGCCCGTAATTGTTTGGATTCATAATTGAAACAGACTTGAACATTCTGTTTGATGCAAGAATAGATCAAACTACTCGACAGAACATAATTTACCCTAAATGAATAGAAAATTAGCTTTGTTTTCAGTGAGCGATTTTGCTTCATGGGCAATTTGATCACAGAGAAACAGAAGAGGAGAGAGCCCGAAGAATCAGATCAACTGTCTTTCTATCACATGTTGCATCCATTCTATTTGGGAATCAACTGGTTCTCATTCTCAGAGAGATACCCGGAAGGTCAGATAATACTGTACAACCCCCCCCCCCCCACACACACACAACACACCCCCTCCCCCCCCCCCCCCTCACACTCAACCCCCCATCACCCCCCTGGCCGCACAAACTAGCCGGCACATAGACTATGATGATAGATCTGATAAGACTATCACCACAGCGCTTGATGATCTTTCAAGACTATGTAATTGGATGGCACAAAAAGCCATTTAGCTCTTGAAGTTGCTTTTTAAACCCAAACTTGAGTTAAACTGGTAGGTTAATAGAAGTTAAACAATAGCCTTTTGGAATCTTTTCCGTTTGTGTCCCCCCAGTACGTTATGCTACCCCCAGTTGCAGAGCACGTGACATTACATGGTAAATCATTATGCCAAAGTATGGCACGTGCGTCGGGGGGTTGCAAATACTATGCACCCACTAAGCTGGTGGGGGGGGGGGCACAAACGGAAAAGATCCGCTTTTTGACATGACTTGGCAAAGAGCTGCGTTTAAGACTCCCATAGTCACTGTTTTCCGGGAGAATAATTTCACTTAGATATCAAATTTGCCAATGTGTCATGGTACATGTAAGTGATAATCTGCAACTTGTGTGTGTTTGATCCTAAATGAGTATAAGCTTTAACCCAATAATAACCATTTAGGTTTTCATTCTTTTCTGCTAATTTGGCACGCTTTTATGATAAATGACAAAGACACGTGGCAATTGTTTCTATAACTCGGTGAAATCAACTATTTTCCAAGTAATTGGGTCTGTTTTGACAACTGATGAATTGGAACACTCAAACGTAGAAAAAAAAAGTAAGCGCATGAAAAGAATCTATGGTTTTCAAATCAACTTTGAACTTCGATCAATGAAATTTTGAAATTTGTTTTGAAAAACGGGATTCAAATTGCCCATAAAAATTTGGGATCTTTTCCGTTTGTGCCCCCCCCCCCCCGCCCAGTACGTTATGCTCCCCCCAGTGACAGAGCACGTGTCATTAC